>NW_006239431.1:53014-164247 GCF_000226075.1 Solanum tuberosum
ACTTTTGGAGCTTGGAAAAATAGATTTATAATACTGAAACAAGGCATGAACCATTATGATATTGATACACAAGTGAAAATTGTCATAGCTTGTGCAGTGTTACATAATTATTTGCGAGAATACCAAAGTAGTGATGAAATATTTATGGTCTATGAACATGAAGATATAGTTGCGGAGGATATTGACCAACAAATGGCTCAAAGTAACAATGTTGGTTCGTCTTCTCGGTCACATGATCGAGAAATGCAAGTTCAACATGAGGAAATTGTCCGTACTATGTGGAAGGATTATATTAAAGACTAGTACACTACAATTTATGTTCAATTTTTTTATTAAATTAAAGTTAGATGAAACAATTACTTAAGTGGAAAACAAATAACTTTTGTAATAATTTATTATGCGATTTTATAATTTTTTGTTTATTTGATAAGATTGAATAAACAATTGGGGCTATTTTAATAGTTTTACAACTTATGAGATTTTTATGAGAAAATATACAACACAAAAATTTCATATCGCATGTCCAAACAAACCTTCAATTTCATCTTATGATTCCATATCATGATACCATATCATGATTCGATATCATGATACCATATCATGATTTCATATCATGATACCATATCACATGGCCAAACGGGCCCTAATTCTTTGGGAAAATGATTTAACATAAAAATAATAATTTATAATATTTGATTAACTTTAAGAAAATAATTGAATAAATGACACATTTAATTTTACTTTATTTTTTAGAGAAAGGGACCTAAAATAACATTTGAATTAGAGACAAGTAATTAGAATTTTAACAAAACTAGATTAGTTGGTTTTTATTTAAATCATTTTTTGGTAAATCAAAATATGAAAACTATTTTAAACTAATAAAAAAAAATTGGCTAAAGATTATAAATGAAGTACAAGAGTTGATAAAATGAGATTTGTTAAAAAACAACACAGAGAAATAGTTCGCCTTTTGGGGAATTAACTAAGTTAATTAACAATTATAAAGCTAGAGTTAAACAACAAACAATAAATAATAACAATTAAATAATTAAAGAGTAAGGGAGAAATTGAATTTGGGCCTCCTTTTGGGCCAATTTCGCTGGAATTTTTGGGGTTTAATTCTAAACCCGTTTTTGTATACACATGATGTATATTAGTGTATATCGGCATGTATATCAGCTCTTTCCGTGTATCTCCTGCTTCCAAACACCTATATCTTACCTCGTCTCTGTATTTTCGCACTTTTTGACCTGTAATTCGCTGTATAATGAGTATATACTTCTGTATACAATATGTATACAGCCCATTTCTTAGGCTTTTGAACTAATTTCCAGCAGTATGTTGGAGCTCTGGAACCCGTAACAGCTTACAAATATATACGGGGACTGACTCGAGAAATAGGGAAAGCAAAGATCGAGCCTTTATGGCTCAACTCGGTAATGCAAGGTAGATAAGTCCACCATGGACTCAAAGGGATTCACATACACACAAAGAGAAAGAAAAGAAGTAGAGATTAGCATTTGAAATAAGGAAACAAATGAACGTAATTGAATTCAAATAAAAGTGACTTAAATATTTTAAGATAAAAAAATAAAACCAAAATCCACTGTTAGGCCCATATGACAAGATTCTAAGAATGTGCAAATGAACTAACTATATCTCAACAAGAAAACAATTAAAACTTTAGCAGCATATTCTTTTGATCAAAACAATTTAAAGTAAGAAAAACAAAGCAACAAAAAGGAGTTGAAATAACCCATATGTCAGGTTCATTGTTTTTTCTAAAAAAATAAATTAGTAAGATTTTGGACAAAAATATATGTCCCGTTGGCTACATTTATACATAACTAGAAAGGCCAAAATTTTATCACACATATCTTAGATTATTTAGCAAAATGAGACCAAAACATCTAACCCAAAGATAATACGCTAATCATGGAAGTTAAACTAATATGAGCATGTTGAGAAGTCAATATTTGAAAGGACGTGAAGATGGAAACTTAAACAATCCATGAATTTGAATAAAAAATAGCCCACTAAAAGATATATGCAACAATTGAAATAAGTTTAGCAATGACACCTTTAAACCGAGACATGGTCGACTACATGAATACAAGCTAAACAAACCACAAGGAGATTAATTAAACACACTGAAAGTATTGGACATATTTAAAGAACCATAACAAGGCTAAAAGTAACCAAAGAAAAAGAATAAAATGCCAAATATTCAAATTCACATATCAATGAACAAACAACTACCACAATTTGGCCCAGGAAGATAAATCTAGTTAAAACAGTATCGATTTTTCCCAATTTTAATTATAAAGAAAATCAAGAAATAATTTAGAAAAGTAAATAAATAAACATTAAGCACAACAATTAAAGATCAAACGAAACAATAGTTTAAGAAAGGATTTTCACCTTCTTCCTGGCAGCAACTGAGACAACGATCTTGACCGTGAAGCTTTAAAACCACACTCGAGCAAGAATAGAATCAATACAAACAATAGCTCTCGATTTTAAAAATAAACTTCTATTTTTAGAATGTAAAATCTTAATTTTAAAAAAAACTCCCTTAGGCTATCATCCTTTTTTTTTAATAGTGAAAGAACAGAGGTATTTATAGAAGATTCAAATTGAAAAAGGGGGGAAAACATATTGAAAATATGGGTAAGAATGAAAGCTGTCAATTCTCCATCTAAACAATCTTCAACGGATTGATAATGGAGAGGGAGGCATTGGGCTCGAGGTCGTGATTTGCTACTGAATTTCTGCAATTTTGTTGGGTTTGCAGTGCGATTTGCTCGTTGGTTTTGTTGTTGTTGCGTGAAGAAGAAGACGCGTAACAAGGGTGGGGTCGGGTTCTTTGTGTCTAAGGAAGAAGAGCATAAGGCGTCGTTTTGGTTATTGCTATATTTATTGTATGGGTGGGCTGGTTGGAAGAATTGGATTGCAGGGAAAATTGAATAGGGCTGGTTGGAAGAATTGGATTGCAGGGAAAATTGAATAGGGCTGCTGGAAATCGGAAGTAAGGCCCAAATCATAGTCTTTGATGGGTTTAAGATGTTGGAAGAAAATTGTAATTAAACAATGACCAAATGAATTTAAATTATAGCCAATTGGTATGAATAAGTTAACCAATTTGAGTTGATTTATCATATTCGGCTAGAATTGAAATAGGATGAATCAATATAATTAATTTACGAGCTTCTTAATCATAACGAAACAAAAGTATTTAACTTAATTATAAACTAATTAACTCAAAATTATAACTATAATAAAGCTATACTAATTTAATAAAATATGTACTAAAATAAAATCTTTTTGAGACGGTTTTTGAACATTCATAAATATACTAATTATAAATAATTATATAGAACATATATATAATTTAAAAATTTAAAAATGATAAACTATTTAAAATAACTTGCAAACTATAATTTTTTTTGAAATCTTTATAAAACTAATTATTTTAAATCATTTGAAATTGAAGATGCTCGATGATTAATTTATATTGTGGAGGGTCAAAATTGGGTGTCAACAATTGTCCCTCGTTTGACTTGGATTGATGAAAGAAATTCGAGGCAAATGAAATTGACGAATCCAATTTTGACCGACCACATCATCATCTTTAGAAAAGTGACTTTGGTATGGACTTTAAGAATTATGGCCGAACCCCGGTATTGAGTTTCCTATATCTCAGGCTATATGAGAATTCAGGCCACTTGTAGTTCGATACGCTTGATTTGGCGCACGATTATGAAAGAATTCGAAAGTTATCCCGATATCGAATTGTGAAGAGACCGAAATGCTCGAGAATAAGATTTGAGAGAAGATGTCGGAATACAGCCGAGTTTTCAACATTGAGCCCGCCTACATATCCCTTAGGAATCAGGCTATTTGTAGTTCGACTCGATCAATTGAAAATGAAATCTATTATGCAAGATAACCTTTGGTTCTGGCGGAGTGACAAGTAAGTTAAGTATGAGAAAGAGGCTTGCAACCTCTTAGCCATGAATGTGGAGCCCTTCACACCCATAATTAAGAACTTACACGGACATAATTTCCAAAGCTCTTGGTGCATTATCACTTAGATTAGAAAGGTTGCTTCCGGTGAGAGTGAGAGGTTTTCCGGATGCGAAATTGAAACTGATAAACCCAAAGAAAAACCCACATGCCTTCTGATAGGGATGTGGTTTGATTGTGGTGGAAGTCGCTCCTCAGCTCGTGTCCTAAGAGTTTGATACTTCTATTCGGACTATGTCCCAGTTCGCTGCTAAGAAAAATTTTCACGTTGTGCTGCATCCATTTTGATGTCATCCGCACCTGTGGTTTGATTTGAGAATTCATCCTCTTGGATTCTCTCGACAAAGACTGAAATAGACTTGTTAGTAGAAACTGTAATTTAAATAGAGAAGTGTTATGTTTTACCATTTTCGGCACATGTTTTTAACTATATGTTCTGACGTCAGCCTCCGTCGGTTTTGACATAGTAGATGATTAATCGATATGATGCGACATGATGATGACTTTCTTGATAATGCAATATTGTTGATGACAATACTTCATTGATAGGATGATGATGGTGCTCGATTGATAAGATAATGCTACTACATTGATGATCCATTGGCAAAATGATGCTGATCCAATTGTAGGTTGATGGTGTCGAAGCTTGATTGGTAAGATTATGTTGCTACATTGATGATCCATTGGCAGGATGATGTTGATCTAATGGTAGGTTGATGTTGTCGAAGCTTGATTGGTAAGATGACTATGGTCTATCGGCAATATGATGTTGATCTATTCAGCAATGATATTATCACCTTTGATAATATAATACGGATGGCCCTCTCCGTGGTTTGAATATAAAATGGCCCTCTTGACATTTGAAGATGCAATGTCCCTCTTGGCATTTTGAATGCATGATGGCCCTCTCAGCGTTTGAAGATGCAATGATCCCATTGGCATTTAAAGATGCAATGGTGGCCCTCTCGGCGTTTGAAGATGCAATGGCCCTCTTGGCATTTTCAGATGCAATGGCCCTCTTGACATTGGAAGATGCAATGTCCCTCTTGGCATTTTGAATGGATAATGGCCCTTTTGGCGGTTTGAGTATGTAATGACCCTCTTGGCGTTTGAAGATGATGACCCTTGGCGTTCGTAGATGATGGACCTATCGGTTTTGTAAGATGTAATGGCCCTCTTGGCATTTTGGATATGCAACAACCCTCTTGGAATTGTAAGATTCAATGGCCCTCTTGGCGTTGTAGATGATGGCCCTCTTGACAGCTTGAATGCAATTGCCCTTTCGGCATTTGAAGATGATGGCCCTCTCGGTGTTTGAAGATGCAACGGCGCTCTTGGCGGCTTGAATGCAATGGCCCTCTCGGCGGTTGAAGATGATATGGCCCTTTTGGGGGTTGAAGACGATGGCCCTCTCGGTGTTTGAAGATGCAATGGCCCTCTTGTAATGAAACTTGAAGAACACTTATCAAGAAGTCAACATACTCAAACTTATGGATGAAATTCGTAAAAGAAACGCTGATTGGCGTGTGGGTGAAAGAACTCAACACCATGACAACTTCCATACCTCTTAGGGATCAAACCATTGGTGAAAATCTAC
Organism: Solanum tuberosum; assembly: GCF_000226075.1. Lineage (NCBI taxonomy): Eukaryota > Viridiplantae > Streptophyta > Magnoliopsida > Solanales > Solanaceae > Solanum > Solanum tuberosum. The sequence goes on from NW_006239431.1 coordinate 58,638, forward strand.
AACAAAACTCAAGAATCTCGACGAACACTTTGATCCTTTCCTCTTTTCTCCTGTTTTCTCTTCTTTTCTCTTCTTAAACTGTCAACTAAAACTCTAAGCGTAGATTATGATTATAAAACTGAACCAAATCATTTTAGACCCCTAAAACCTTACTAAACACGAATTAAATCTTATTGGGTAAGGAAAAGACCAAAATACCCCTCACTATTTTCGGGTAATTTTTCTTAAGTGGACAACCTGACTTCAAAAAGGCGTATCTCACTCATCTGAACTTGAAACTTAGCAAACTCGGTGAAGTTGGAAAGATAATCCAAAGACCTTTCATTTGATATCTTATGGGCTACCTAGTTCATCCCGTGCTAAAAGTTATGGTCGTTTGAAGTTGACCCAAAACATAGAAAAACTTAGGAATAGCTAGAATGATTTCTCTTTAGTTCTTTTTGGAACTCAAGGTGCTACATCTAGTGACCTTAACACTTAAGAAAAAAATAAATTCCTCAGTAAAATCCTACTCACAACGAAGGATGGTTCAAGTCTTAGTTAAAAAGAAAATTTCTGGGGTGTTACAAAAATTACCATCCATCCACCTTTCGCCCCTAAAATACCCTTGACGTCCACCTTTTGGCTAAAAAACACCTTTGATATTAATCTATTGGCTCATATTTGCCCTTATTTGTAATAGTTTCCTTAAGGTAAAATTATTAAATATTTATTTATTATATTTCTTAATGTGATTGGTCCAAATTTAAACCCTTCTCAAATAAATAATAAAAATGTTTTGTTTAAAAAAGAATATTTTTTTTATAAAACCACATACGATTCATATTTTGACCTGATACACTTGAACATAATATTGAAAAAATAATTAATTTCATGATATCTTCCTATTGGTCTCTTTTAAATCAACCCCCAATTTATTATAATGTAACCCAACTCATAAGTGGGGATCCAACTAAAATCTATACTCACCCCAACTGATGTCCATCTAAAAAATATTGTTTTCATTAATATAAAATTTTCTATCAATTATCCAAATGTCTTGTTTATTTTCTCTTTTATTCTTTGTTTTAATCTCTTATTCTTAATTAGGATATCCGAGACTCAAACTTGAAATGAACTCACATGTTTATATTCTTTTAATTTGTGTAATTGTTATGGTGGGCTGAGGGTGTGGATAAGAAAAATGATTATTTTTATTCTTTTATTTTGAATTTTGGGTACACAAAAGAAAAATGTAATATTCGTGCATATTTTTTTAATCAAGTCATCTTTTTATTGAAGTAATTATTTCTATATGAATGCATCGTTATTTTCCATCTTTTTTTCTCTCTTGTTTGTCATAAATTGAAAAAACTGAAAATGGTGGAAAATATCCAAATTGAAAACAAAAATGGAAGAGATAGGAAGTGAATAGGGGGGGGGGGAGGGGGTGGCGAGTGTAGAGAGTAGATGCCTAACCTTTTTAATTTTTTTTTTCATTTACTATGAAATTTAAAATCAAGTCAATCATGTGAGCTTATATATATATTAAGTAATTTTAAATTATTTTAACAGAAAAGGGCCTAAAATGCCCTTAAACTATGAGATTTGGTACAATGATGAGATTTCAAAAGAAAGGGAATCTCGGTTCTAGGTATGCAGGTCTTTACAGAATCCTGGAAAGGGTTGGTAATGTGGCTTATGAGTTGATGTTGCCAGAAGAACTAGCAGTGGTTCATCCAGTCTGTCAAATTTCCTTGTTGAAGAAGTGTGTGGGTGATCTGGCATCAATAGTACCATTAGAGAGTGTGGTTGTGAAGGATAGTCTCACTTATGAAGAGGTGCATGTTGAAATTCTTGACCGTCAGGTTCGTAGGTTGAGGAATAAGGAAGTTGCTTCATTGGAGGTTTTTTGGAGGAGTCAATCCGTAGAGAGAGCTACATGGGAAGCAGAAGAAGCCATGATGGCCAAGTATCCTTACCTCTTTCCTTTCGGTTCCATTTCATCTTGAGGTAATAATTTCTCTCCAGTCTCTCAGTTTACTTTTGTGTGATTCAGTCTCAGCATCTTGTTCCCTCAGTTATTCTTGGATTTCAGCATATTTGCATGTTCTTGGAACTCAGTTCAGTTAGATATAAATTTCTAGTACTTAATGGTAGGGATTGCAACTCCTTCCCTCCATACTCAACTTCTTTAAACATCATTCGAGGACGAATTTTCCCAAAGGGGAGATAATGTAACACCTTGAACCTCAAAATGTAGAAAATCCTAGTTTTCAGAAAGACTAGTGCCAGTACCGACGGAACCACCCATGGTCCATAAGTAGAACCACATACCGTAGGTTGGGTTTTGTCATTAAGGTCCAATTTTTGATGGTCTCTGATCCCACCCACGGTCGACCAGTATGGTCCGTGGTTGGACCTACGAACCATACGTTAGGGTCAACAACCAATTAGAGGGAAATGGCTTTTGGGTCAACTTGAAATGGTCATATATTTTAGCACAAGATAAATTAGGTGGCCCATGGACTATAAAATTAAATATAATTGAATTCTCTTTCCAACGCCACCGAGTTTGCTAAAATCCCATATCGGAGTAAAATGTTATGCTCGTTTTAATGAAGCCCTGTCGGGCAGAGTTTAACTGACGACCCCTACCGATGGTTGGTAGGTCAAACGACGGTCTGTCAGTCCTGTAGTAGGTGGCTTTCATCAGATTTAAGTCAGGGTTATTTTGGTCCTTCCCCCTATGCGTTGGGAACTTAAACTACGTCGTTTGATGCCTAAACTACGTCGTTTACTCAGTTTAAGCTTAATAACTTAGTCAGACATACCCAGAACCTTTATTCACCAAAAATCATCCAAACTTAGATAAAAAATAAAATAAAGTGGTGCGAGTTTCCCAAGAACAATCAGAAGGTTTGCGTTAAGTTTCAGCCCCAAAATCGAAGGATTTCTCCATAGATTTCGTCACCAGGTATGTGGAATTTCACTAGTGGGTTCCTTTCATCCACTAGGTCCCTAGAATTCAGTCAGCTCCTTGATTCTCCATATCTTGTTTAGACCTAGGGTTTCTAAAACCTTGAAGTTTTGTTGTGATTTAGCTGTGGTTGTATCCTTAATCGAAATAACATGTATTCTTGGAAAGTTTACTTAATTCTTTGTACGAAAATTAGAACCCTAGTTTGTGTAGATTCTCTTAGTTCATGAATTACACTTGCTAGGTCACTTAAGATAATCATGCTCCAGATTTCAAATGTCACATTTTTAGTATATAAATGTTGCATTTTCAGATTGCATGTCAATATTTTGAGCTATTCAATATTTCAGTCACATTTCAGTCATATACATATTCAGTTGGGAGTAGACTTAGCACCGAGTTGGACTAGGGTTCAGCATACCCTCATAGTCCCAAAACTATGTGCCCTCGTAGGATTATAAGTCCCCTCTATTGGGCATCATAATTAGTGATCACGCCAGCCATGCCTTTATACCCCTGGCAAGGTATATTGGGTCCTCTCGATGGGGCGTATACATCGGACTCCATGTGTAGCTCACGTGGGTTTATGTCGGTTAATAGTAGCTCTCACAGTTAGACCATTAGTGCATTTGACGAGGTTTTGAGTATATACTTTAGAAACCAGTTCAGCATGTTATTTTCATGATTTATACTTGGTTATTACATTCGGCTTAAATTTTCAGCTATGTTTCAGTATTTACATTCTTACTTAGTTTATGTCATTTCTCAGTTATGCTTTGTTCAGTTTAGTATCTATATCCTGCATGCTCAGTACATTACAAGTAGTGATGCATACTCTGGGCTACGTCCTTTCATGATGCAGGTTCAGGTACTCAGCATCCAGATCACGCTTAGATCAAATTTCGGTCCACATTTCAGCACCTTCAGTGGTAAGTCCTCATACTTCGAGGACAATAGACATGCTTTTCACTTTAAACTTTTTGTTTAGTTTTCAGTTTTGTTAGAGTTAGCTGGGGACATGTCCCATCAACTCAACTCAGTTAGAGGCTTTCCAGACATAGTTATAGAATCAATTTGAATTGTTAAGGTCATCTTTTAGTTGTTATTAAACTCTTAGTATGTTTTATACATTCAGACTAGTTGGGTATTCCCCAAAACAACATAAGAAAAAGCTTCACCGACTGCTTTATCCACAAGAATGTCATAAAGGTTCTCTCCGGTCTTCCTCAAAACGAGTTCCCGTGGAGTGAGTCTAGTGCTTCCCTTTAACCTCAGTTATCCATTGTTTTAGCTTCCACATATTACACGTTTTATTAAGTTATTCTTAATAAGCTTGATATATGCCAGACACAAGGTTAGCTTGGGGTCACTCATGATCCTAGGTCCCGTGTTACGTCAAGGGGGAAGCCTCGGGGCACGACAGTCCAGCTTATACATTTTGCAAGGTGTTGTCATATTTTTCATTTTTATCGAATCATTGTATAATCATTGCATGTTTGAGGGACAGATTTACCCCCATATATTTATGGAATTATAGTTTGTTTCATATAGCTTATTAGATTTTTTTGGTGTTTTATTTTATTAATTTAGCTATTTGGTCAATCAAATATTGAATTATTATTTTTCATTTTAATAGTAACATTGATATTACGAAGCTATTAATGTTATTTGATTTCTTTTTCTCATGGAACTGAGAACACGAGTCCCATATCATTCTCAAGATAAAAAGGCTTATATTATATGGATTAATAATCGTTATTCAGAACTTGATGTTAACAAAATCATATACAAAGGATACTAGAGGGGAGGACATGAAGGATTGGTAAATTAGATACAAACCATTATTAAGGACTAACACCTTTATCACACCACAAAATAAGACACATTTAATGGGAATAGGATTCTTTTTGACAGATAAAATATTTAGCGGCAATTGAGTTAATGTCATTGGATTCATAGCCACTAAAGTCTTTACCAGTATTTATAAGTGCTTGTGATAAATATTCATATTTTTTACTACCGCTAGATATAATGTATAACATTTATATTATTGCTGCCAAATAAATGTAGCAATTTGTTTTACTATAGTGTCAGATGCTTTTATCATCCACTTATATCATATAATAAGTGTACAGCATCTGACATTGGGGTTTGGCCAAAGTGCTTTAAATCTAGATCGATCCTTTCTTTCAAAGATATAAAATGGGTTTGGTCAAAATTTGATTTGTGAACTTTATTTACCTAGGTTCTCTCTTATCGACACTGTAAAGGTCACCTCATGCGAATTCCCAAAAGTTCAGAAGTGTGGTGCAGGAAATTTTAAACTTTGAGCACCCGACGATTTTGACCCAAATTAAATTTTGGGTCTGGTTGACATTGACCGGCCATATGAGAGGTTTGCAGGCTGACAAAAAATCTACAACCTAATTAATGCATCGTCTTTTATTTTCCTCACACTTTTGATAGAAGAAAATGCACGAAGGCTGCTCCAAAAATCTTCCAAAGGTGCCCGATGAAAGGAAAAATGAGGAGGGAGAATTACCGCACATGAAAGGTGAAATCCTAAGGAATACTAGTTCTCATTAATCATAGTTTACATCCGTGGAGCCAGAAGTTCATGGGCAAGGTTAACTAGATGATGCATGGAGCCTATGAGGCCAGGTTTCCTTCAGTTGAGTGGTTCGACCCGATTAACTGTTTTATATATTATAGATGCTCAAAGATTTCATTCATAGAACATAAGACACAGTGTCAAGATGGTTGTAGGTTGTTATTTATTGTTGTTAAAGTAGTAGACGAGATAATGGCTAGGAGGGTTTGTTCTCTACTTCTTGTTTAACCTTGAATTTTCTAGTTAGGATGGATTGCATGGTCTAATAGACATAGGTAAGTATTTTTACTGTATGTTGTATCACTTGTGTATGCATGATAGGGAAACCATAGAAAAGCATATGTAATGACAACATGTTAATAATCTCATGCAATGAACAAGTTATGTGACTTGTGGTTTCAAGTATTTTTATTCATTTTATTTGTAATTCTGTAGAGTTTTATGTGTTTTATGGTTGGCTCGGGTACAACTCCTGGTATAGGATATCCCCAAGGTTAGCTCGGGTACAACGCCTGGTATAGGATATCCCCCAAGGTTTGCTCGGATAACACCTCGCGTATATATAACCGATGGGTTAGGTACCATCCCTGGTACGGGATATCCATAAATGGTTGGCTCAGGTACCATGTTCACACACTAACTAAAGATGGTTGGGGTATCAAATCTGGTCTAGAATCATTTACTCCTATTGTTGCATGATGATTTGGATGAGACTCAATATCCTAAACAAGAAAAATCAGGATTGTCAGTGTGCGTGGCCACAATTTTTCTATCTTGGGCAGTTCCGTAATACAATTTAGCTAACTAGGATTAATAAGAGTTTTGAACTTCTTTACAAAAGGTTAATGTGCTTCTTTATTTAATTGATATTTGTGTTGTGCTGCTGCAACTCTGGGTTTTACAACTTCATAATGAGCTATGAAAAGAGTAATTTAGAAGTTACCATAAGTTTGCTCGGAAAGGTAGAGGCCATAACCATTTTTGTAAGTTTATTGCTCAAACCAGGGGCCCCATCGAGAAAAGAGTGAAGGCCAATGGAGGTCGTAGTTAGCATCTTAGAACCCCTTATTCTATCATTTTATAATAAAAGAGAAAAACCTTCTCCAGTACCGGCAGGAAGCTCCACCCTATCGTCATGCCTAACAATCTACATATATAAAAAAAAATTGATTTAATATATGTAAATTTTGATGCATGGGGAAAGGGTGGAGCTGCCAGTCGACACTGGAGAAGGCTATCTCTTTTATTATAAAAAAAATGAGAGTAGAAGTTCTTGTAAGATGCTAATCATGACCTTGTTTGGAATATTGAGTCTAATTCCAATAATCTTGCTACATTGGGAGTAAATAATTCTCGAACAAATTTGATACCCAAGTCATCCCTTGTTAGTGTATAGGTTTAGTACCCGAACGACCGAACTAACCATAAATTAATATCTCGGTACCAGGCATGGTGCCTGAGCCAATTGTTAGTATATACCAGGTGTGGTATTCGAGGAAAACCTAGGGATATCGTGTACCATGAGTGGTACTCGAGCCAACCATCAAACATAGACAATCATGCACAATCACAAACAAAATCAATAATAACACTTGAAACCACTGCTCATATAATCGGTTCAATGCATCAGATTATCAACATGTTCTCATTGCATATGCTTTCCTACGGTTTCCCCATTATGCATACACAAGTAATACAACAGGTTGTAAACATCCATACCTATATCTATTGGATCACACAAACCGTCCTTACCAGGAAACTCAAAGTCTTTCTCTGTTAAAGTATAACATGCTAAACATGATAACTCAAAGATGTTGAACTAACTATAAAACTGAAATAAAAGAGCTAATCCAATGACCAAGTAATAAGCACGTAACTTATCAACACTTTACTGTAAACTGAAATACAAGGTCATCAAAAATCTGATACTGAACTATGGGACATATATACTAATATCCAACATACTTCATCTGAGCTAAACTGAGTCTAACCTGTACCTCAGCTGGAAGGGTGCTTTGTAATTCGCCTTGGTATGAACACTATCTAATGTGGATTCACTAACCTTATGTCCAAAAGAGACTGAGGTGTCATTCTCTGTTAAAATCTAGTACGTTGAACAAGATAACTCAAATATGTTGAACTGAATATAAAACTGGAATGAATGAGTTGATGCAATGACCAAATAATAACCACTTAACTAATCAACATTTTATTGTAGACTGAAATACAAGGTCATCAAAAATTTGAGACTGAAGTATGGGAGATACTATTAACCGACACACTTCATTCGAGCTAAACGGAGTCCAACTTGTACCCCAGCCTAAATGAGGCTTTGTACTTTGCTAGGCTACGAGTTTTGTCTAACGTGGATCAGCTAAGCTGATTTTCAAAAGGCACTATGGTGTCATTCCTGGTCTGACAGACAGGTGACCCTTAAGACCAACATTTCTAAGTAGTTCTAAGACTTAGAGATTTCTACTACAGATCTTAGTCCAAATTGATTGGTGAGTCTTCATTCCTATGTTTTCTTAGTGCTATGTAATACTCCCAACTAAATTATACGGGTAAACTTCATAATACTTATAATAATGGATAGCTCAATCATAGTTAAATAATAAATGATTTATCTAAAAGCATCATATACATGTGTCACTAAAATATATAAAATTATTTTCAGTTTAGTTTTATAGTCTTCTCTTTAACTAGTTACACAATTATATATGTTAACTAATCCTCTGTTTTAAGGATGGAGAAAAATAAAGACAAAAGAAGAAATATTTTCATTCACTTCAATTCCTAGTTTCTTCGTTTCCTCACTAGCTTCAATATATTTCACACAAAGGATCTCTATATAAAAAAATGCACGAACTTAATTGAGAGAATAAAGAATGAGGATGAATTTGAAGAATGGAAAGCAGCAAGACGTCTTATTTTCAAAGAATGTCTCCATTATTGTATATATCAAACATAAAATAAAAATGAAAAATAAAACTACTAACAATGATTTTATGGCGGCCTCAGAATTAATGTAATGCTTCGCATTCATAACGTTTATAAAGTTTTGTTAGCCTTATATTTGGTTTGCAAACTTTTCATATATTTTTTTAATAACATTGGCTGCAAGAAATATTTCGCACACCTCAATTAATTCATTTTATACATGTACCAGAAAAGTCTATATATCCACCGATGCCCTCATCCATGAAAAAAAATTCTAAACAATTTTAGCCTCTTTGAACATTTGGTCTCACTTTAGTCTAGTCCAACTTCATTTAACACTAAGTTACATCTTGACTTCACCATAGTCTCATCATAAATTTACATTTCATAATACTCTAATAGCATTAAAAGATTTAGACATTTAGTACATAAAAATTAGCCACTCATTTTGAAAAAGATAATATCATATAATTTCTGTTTTCCAAATGTGAATTTTTTTGTAGTATAATTAATTTCTTTCTTTATAAGCTCCAACATTTTTTTTCGTTCTTTACGAGCTCCAACATTTTCTGAAAGAATCACCATATTCAAATTGCTACCCAGTCAAGAAATAAATGGATAGAATAGTGAGGGAATGCAAGAAAAATCAGAATCTAATGGAAAAAAATCTTGGTTTGCTTTGATCTCGTTATTGAAAACCTCTTAAGGTTTGCAATGAAATCTCTCTTGCAGTTCAAGTATATTTCGAAAACTTGGATTTCTTTTATCTGTAGCACTAACTTTATCAAGTATCATATGGGTTTCTCACCTAATAACAAATACTACATCAATCATAGGCTTATGTTGAGGACTGCCCATCGTGAAAATGATCTTAATAATTGTTCTCTTAAATCTTTACTTTATGAATTTGATATTGAGGAATCTGTTATGGATTATCCCATGAAAAACTCTAGTATATATTCTTTGGCTAGGAGTTCTTTAAAAGGATTTGTCTAAAACATATTGCAAAAGAATTATTTTTATGGAACCCAACAATAAGGGAGTCTTGGAAATTACTTGCTTTTTAAACCTAAAGTAAGCAATGTTGGCCATTTCTTATATGGTTTTTGGATATAATGAGATCCTCGAGACGTTGAACGTAGTTTCGTGGGTAATTATCGATGGTGGAGGGTTTTGATCTGGAAATTATGGTGGAGAAAGCCCTAATCTGTGTATAGGGATCATGGGTTTGATCTAGGCTTGATAGTAGTGACTTATTTCCAAGTAATTAAGTCTTGTTTATTGATCCTAGTATTATATTGAATGTTTGTAGACCAAGAACAAGCGGAACGAATCAAGTTTCTTAGAGGATTCAAACCTGTTTCGAGGTATGTGATGGTTGTGATTTCATGTTGTGTGATGTATGTTTGTTCTTGCTTCATTATAATACATGTATGTATATGAATATTACAATATTGATCACACTAATTGTAAATGAGGATAAATGGATGATGAATGCCATGAATCATAACTTCATTGTATAATTTGAGAATATACCTGTGATTGTGATTGTGGCTTGTTGAATGGATCGGGTGTTGCGTTCCGACATACTAACTTGGATCGATTGCTACGTTCCGACATAAATAAGGGATCCGTTGCCACGTTCTAACATAAACATTGGATCGGGTACCACGTACCGGTATGCCAACAATTTGGGTTTGGGTTCCATGACAGGACCATTGACTTGTCGTAATTGTCTATCTTAAGAAATGTGATATTGTTAATTATTCGTAAATGATGTTGATATTGTATATGTTCGGTGTATGCAAGTTATCATTATATTGTAATGATTTATGTATGTTGCACTTAGTCGGATAGCCGCGTGATCATATACTTGCTTTTTCTTTGTTGAGTACATGGCATCTTCAGGCGGCTATTGACAGGCCTCGTTTAGAAGATCAGTGATTGTTTCGAATTCAAGGGTGAGCCAGTTCTTCCAGGCTGCTATGAGTTCTTTTTTTGTTTATGTCCACGTTTCGGACTTAGACTAGTTCTTTAGATTTCTTATGTTTGGTATGGGATTTCACCCCTTCTTGTTTAGACTTATGGTTCTTGTTAGAATTTTGGTACATTGAATTTTAGGTTCTAGGTGTTATTCCGCATTTGTTTGGTTGATTAGACTTTTGTTTGGATGTTTATGGGAACTCCCTATTTCTTTCCTTAGTAATTAAACTTGCTTCCGTAACTTTAAAAATGCCTCAGTTTTTGGTTGAGTTTGTTAGTTGGGATGTAGTAATGGTTCTCCCACCATAGGGTTAGTGTGGGTGCCAATCATAATGGTCTGGGTCGTGACAAAGTTTGTATCAGAGCTTAGGTTCGTTTATCTCGATGTACCAAAATGAGTATAGTAGAGTCTTGCGGAAAGGTACGGAGACATCTGTACTTTTCTTCGAGAGGCTATAGGACTTTGCGAAATCTCACTGTTTCTCTTGTCTCCTCTATAACTTTATTCCAATTGGTATATGCCGATTTGAATTGGTATCTAATCTCTTTCACTCTTCTGTCTGTAGATGGTTAACACTAGGTTCAATAGCTTCAGACCTGTAGCTCCCGTCAATACTCCAGCGGAGGAATCTACAGTGAGAGGTTGCGGTCGAGGCAGTGGTAGAGGAAGTGCTAGGGGTAGAGGCCGAGGAAGGTTGGCCTACTAGGGACAGAGCACCAATTAAAAAATGCTCCCAGAAATGAGGCCCCTCATGCACTCCATGAAAAGGTAGAGGAGAATGTTGGACAAGAGGAAGAGGTGCAGGCTAAGACTACATGTATTCCTCCCATAGACCCAATGTTAGCTCAACATATCATGTCATATTTGAAGGGATTGGTTGGTCCTAAAGCGCTTCCCTCTATACAAGAAACTCAAGCTCACGCCAATGCCCCTATTGCTATCACTATCCCCAAGATGGGTGGAAATGTAGGTAATGATACTTTGTTCTGTTCTTTGTTGGGTCCTGTTATGACTGGTAATGAGCATGAGATGTTAGATAAGTTCTTGAAGTTGAAACTGCTTGTGTTCCATGGTTCCGAGAGTGAGGATGCATATGAGTTCATCCTAGATTGCTATGAGAGGCTTCATAAGTTGGGAATTGTCCATCAGCATGGGGTTGAGTTTTTGACTTTTCACCTTCAAGGTGACGCTAAACAGTGGTGGAGAGCTTATGTGGAATGCAAATCTTCAGTTTTACCCCGACTTACTTGGACCCAATTTCATGCCCTATTTTTAGAGTAGTATGTGCCTCAGACTTTGAGGGATCATAATAAGGATGATTTCATGACTTTGGAGCAAGGTGGTATGTTTGTGTCTGCTTATCAGGCTATCTTCCATGCATTGTCTAGATATGCTACACAATTGGTGACTACTGAGGAAGAGAGGATCCATTTATTTATTAAGGGACTAAATTCTAAGTTGTAGGTATTATTTATTAATATGACCTCTGCAGGGAAAAGCTACAATAAGGTAACAAATTTTGTGAAGAAAGTGGAAGGGTAAGGCGAGACGGTCAGGCTAAGGCATTGGCTAAGAAATCCAAAAATTCAGGCAACTTTCAGGGATCTTACTCTAGAGGTTTAGGGAGACCAATACCTGCAGCCCGACCAATACAGTCCGCTATGCCCACTTCTATAGGTAATTACACCGGAACTCCACCTCATAATTTGATTCAGGATAGCAAGGGAACCGCACCTTCGACGGGCAACTGGCCAAATTTTGATCGTAGTAGTTATAACTGTGGAGAACCTGGGCATCTGAGAAGAGATTGTCCCCACCAACGCGTGATGGATTCCTCACAACAGCAGTCTAGTGTAGTGGTACTCGCGGGAAATGGTAATAATGGTCGAGGGTGTCCACAATGTGGGCAAGGAGGAAATCAGTGAGGCCGTGGAGGTAGGGGAAATTGTAACACAGGTAGAGGTACAGTGCAGTCAGGCAGGGAAGTCATCCGTCATGATGATAGGGCTCAGTGTTACGCCTTTCTGGGCAAGAACGAGGCAGAGGCATTTGACGAAGTGATCACATGGACTATTCTTGTCTGTGACCGAATGGCAAACATGTTATTTGATCCGGGTTCTACTTATTCTTATATGTCCGTGCAATTTGCCTCAGAATTTGCTATGATTTCTGATATACTTGATGCTCCTATGCATGTTTCTACCCTAGTTGGGAAGTCTGTCATAGTAACCCATGTCTATCGTGGTTGTCCTATTTTGTTTATGGGTTTTCAGAATTGGGCTGATTTGGATATGACTGACTTTGATATAATCTTAGGCATGACTTGGTTGTTCCCCTATTATGTTGTTCTTAATTGTAATACTAAGTCTATAACTGTAGAAATTCTAGGAAGGGAAAAGTTAGAGTGGGAAAGGGTGTACAAGCCTAAGCAAGCTAAGTTAATATCCTCTATTCGGGCTAGGAAACTGGTAGGGCAGGGTTGTTCAGCTTGTTTGGCTCATATTCAATATGTTGAGGTTGAGTCTCCATGTATCGAGTCAACTCCGGTGGTGTCAGAATTTAGAGAAGTGTTTCCTAATGATTTGTCTGGTATACCTCTGGATAGAGATATAGATTTCTGCATTGATTTAGAACCTGGTACTCATCTCATTTCCATCCCTCCATATCGTATGGCTCCAGAATAATTAAGAGAGCTTAAGGCTCAAATCCAAGAACTTCTTGACAAAGGAGATACCATTTGAATGGACTGAAAAATATGTGGATAGCTTCCAAAAGCTCAAGACTTTCTTGACCATATAACCTATTCTAGCACTATCGGTGGAAGGTAAAGATTTTATTATTTATTGTGATTCTTCACATTCTAGTTTGGATGTGGTGGTAATGCAAGATAAGAATGTCATAGCCTATGCATCACGGTAGTTGAAGGTGCATGAGAGGAATTATCCAACGCATGATTTGGAGTTAGCAACAGTAGTATTTTCTCTTAAGATCTGACGGCATTACCTTTATGGTGTTAAGTGTGAGGTGTTTACTGATCATCGTAGTTTACATCATGTGCTCACTCAAAAGGATTTGAATTTGAGACAACGAAGGTGGATTGAGTTACTCAAGGATTATGATGTGACCATTCAATACCATCCGGGTAAGGCTAATGTAGTGGCGGATTCTTTGAGTTGAAAAACAATGAGTATGGGTCGTCTAGTTTGATAGAGGGTAACTAAGAGACCTTTGGCTAAGGAAATTCAGACCTTGGAGTCTAAGTTCATGTAGTTGGGCAGCTCAGGGAAAGGTGGGGTGTTAGCTAGCATTAAAGTTAGGGCCACGTTCATTGAGGAGATCAAGGCCAAACAATTTGAGGATAAAATTTTGGATGAACTTAAGAAGAAGACTGCGATTGGTAATGCACAAGAGACCACTCTTGATGCGGAAGCTGTGCTCAGTTTTAAATGAAGGATTTGTGTCTCTGAAGTTGATGACTTGCTTCAGAAATTGTTGACAAAATACCATGGTTCGCAATATTCCATTGGTCCGGGTGTGACCAAGATGTACCGAGATTTGAAGGGAATTTATTGGTGGCCGGGCATGAAGAAGGATATCACAGAGTTTGTAGCTAAGTATCAAAATTGTCAACAAGTAAAGTATGAGCACAATAGGCCTGCAGGTTTGCTTCAGAGAATGTCAATTTTGGAAGGGAAGTGGGAATTGATAACCATGGATTTTGTGGTTGGTTTTCCCAAGACTTTAGGGATATTTGATTCTATTTGGGTAGTGGTTGACAAATTGACTAAGTCAACCCATTTTATTCTAGTAAGAATAGATTATAATATGAAACAACTGGCTAAGGTGTATGTGAAAGAGATAGTGAGGTAGCATGGGGTGCCCCTCTCTATCATCTCATACTGTGGTACGCAGTTTATCTCCAAGTTTTGGAAGAAGTTACATGATAAATTAGGCACACAACTCACGCTTAGTACATCCTTCTATCCACAGATGAAAGGGAAGTCCGAGAGGACTATTCAAGTTTTAGAAGACATGTTGAGGGCATGTGTGATCGATTTTGGAGGGCATTGGGATAAGTTCCTACCGTTGTGTGAGTTCTCTTACAATATTAGTTATCACTCCAGCATAGATATGGCACCATTTGAAGCACTCTATGGGAGGGGTTATAGATCACCCATAGGATGGTTTGAGGCTGGAGATGTGAAACCTTTGGAGGTTGATTTGATGAAGGATGCTCAAGATAAAGTGAGGAGTATTTAAGCTAAGCTTTTAGCGGCCCAGAGTAGACATAAAAAGTAAGCAGACCATAAGGTAAGAGACGTGGCATTTCATACTGGTGAGAATGTTCTTCTTAAGGTATCACCCATGAAAGGGGTGATGAGATTTGGCAAGAAGGGCAAGCTAAGTCAACGATACATTGGTCCCTTTGAGGTTCTTGAATGTGCAGGGCCAGTGGCTTATAGATTGGCTTTACCTCCTAACCTATCGGGAGTTCATCCAGTATGTCATACGTCCATGTTGAAAAGATATCATGGTGACGGGGATTACATCATAAAGTGGGACTCAGTCGTGTTAGACAAGGACCTCCAATATGAGGAGGAACCGATTGCAATTCTTGATCGTGATGTCCGGAAGCTGAGGACCAATGAGATTAAGTCCTTGAAAGTTCAATGGAAGCATCGCCCAGTTGAGGAAGTTACATGGGAAATCGAGAAGGATATGTAAGACAAGAATCCCTAGTTGTTCATTGATTCAGGTACTACTCCATTGCTTCTTTAGCCTATTTTCCTAAGTTTATCACTCGGGGATGAGTGATGGGTAAATTGGTATTATTGTAACAACCGGTCCTCGTCGTTATATAAAAGCCAACACGGAAAAATTTTGGGCCGGAAAACGTTTTTGGAGTAACTTGGAATTTCCCAACCTAGTCCAGATTTGGACGACATTAGAGTCAATAAAGTCTAGGTAAATCTGGTAACAATTGGGTGATCTAATTATGATTCTGATCACATGAGTATATAACTAGGGGGTTAAGGAACCCGTACGAATTTACATAATTGAATTCGGTCTAGTAGAACTCTCGAAACTGATCTTAGCGTGAACATGTAGTTTGTGAGTGTCACTGGTTGAAAGTGTGTTGTGAAATAGGGGTTTGGAATTCTCTATTTAGCTCTCTGTTTCCATGCGAACCCATGAGGAGGGATTATTCTAGCTACGGTGGGGTTGCTGTGGCGGGATGGGTGCCGCCACAGCGGGACAGTCGTGACTTAAGTGGCAAATAAACCCCAAAAACGTTTTATTCTGCACTTTTTGACTTTGAGAACTAGGAGACGACACAAGGTGCTTTCTTGACGGGTTTTCACGATTCTTAAGGCTAAAGGTAAGGTTTTAGCTCACTGAATCCATTGTTTGATCCGTTGAATGTAGTTTCGTGGGTAATTATCATTGGGGGAGGGTTTTGATCTGGAAATTATGGTGGAGAAAGCCCTAATCTAGGGGGATCATGGGTTTGATCTAGGGTTGATAGTAGTGACCTATTTCTAGGTAATTAAGTCTTGTTTATTGATCCTAGCATTATATTGATTGTTTGTAGACCAAGAACAAGCGGAACGAATCCAGGAAAGGAAGAATCAGGTTTTTTAGGGGATTCAAGCTTGTTTCGAGGTAGGTGATAGTTGTGATTTAATGTTGTGTGATGTATGTTTGTTCTTGCTTCATTATAATACATGTATGTATGCGAATGTTACAATCTTGATCACACTATATGTAAATGAGGATAGATGGGTGATGAGTGCCATGAATCATGACTTAATTGTGTAATTTGAGATCATACTTGTGATTTTGATTATGGCTTGTTGATTGGATAGGGTGTTGTGTTCCGACACTCTAACTTGGATCGGTTTCCACTTTCTGGCATAAATAAGGGATCGGCTGCCAAGTTTCGACATAAATATTGAATCGGGTACCACATACCAGTACACTAACAGTCTGGGTTTGGGTTCCATGAGAGGACCATTGACCTGTCGTAACTGTATATCTTGAGAAATGTGAAACTGTTCATTGTTCGTAAATGATGTTGATACTGTATATGTTCGGTGTATGCATGTTATGTTATGTTGTAATGACTTATATATGTTGCACTTAGAGGGATAGCTGTGTGATTGTACTTGTACACTGTGGTTGTGTACTGATACTACACTTGCTCTTTCTTTGTTGAGTACATGGCATCTTCAGGCGGCTATTGACAGACCTCGTTTAGAAGATCAGTGATTGTTTCGTATTAAAGGGTGAGCCAGTTCTTCTTCTCTACCATGAGTTCTCTTTTTGTTTATGTCCACATTTCAGACTTAGACTAGTTCTTTAGATTTCCTATGATTTGTATGGGGTAGCACCCCTTGTTTTTTAGACTTATGGTTATTGTTAGAGTTTTGGTACATTGACTTTCAGGTTCTTGGTGTTATTCCTTATTTGTTTGGTTGATTAGACTTTTGTTTGGATGTTTATGGGAACATCCTATTTCTTTCCTTAGCATTTAAACTTGCTTCCGTAACATTAAAAATGCCTTAGTTTTTTGTTGAGTTTGTTAGTTGGGTTGTAGTAATGATTCTCCCACCGCAGGGTTAGTGTAGGTGCCGATCACGATGATCTGGGTCGTGACAGACATCTTCAAATATTCTCTCTTCATCTTGAGTACTTTTCTTAAAATAAATAAAATATATCTTTTAATTTTAACACTATTGTAAACACATCATTTTGATAAGTGTTTTGTGCAATTATTTCAGATTGACTTGTCTCAAAACTAGTATAGAAATATATATAATGTGAATCGAGTGTCAGATTGGTGAGTATCGGACATTAACAAAAACATATTTAAGCCAGATTTAGTTTCAAATATATTTGAAAGCGACATAATTTTTTAACTATATATGGTCTTATCCAAAATGAAAGAAAATAATAATGTGCTTCGACAAGCGATGTAACTTCTTCAATCATACATATCTCACCATTGAAGATTTAAAAAATATTTGTGTTTGTTAAATTAACCATAAAAATTGAATATTTTTAAGCATATTCAAATACTGTCAAAATTTATATTTCAATATTCCTAACCAATATATAAATGTTCCCTTGTTTCAATATTTATATTTCAAGATGATTCTATCTAACTTTTATCTAATATCCCATCATTTAATGTTTTTCCAAAATAGTTCTTTCCAGCAATAAACAAATATCTAATTCAAACTTTTAAAAATATAAAGAATTAAAATTTTCTCTATAAATACGAGTGAATCCTAGGCAAGAAAATCACAACTACTACTGCTACTACAACAAAACCATTTTAACCCTCATATCCAAACAATACATTTCTCCTCCCCTTTAGCCATGACTAGAAACAAAGTGAACAATGGTTTCATTGAAGATGATAGTAAATGAAAAATATCATATAATAAAAGACTGAAAGGGCTCTTGAAAAAATCTGATGAACCGAAAACACTTTGTGATGTTGAAGTGGCTACAACCATATAAGGCCCTTACAGAAATGAACCCTATATATTTCCAAATAATGATGTTTTACGCAACTCTTTTATAAAGTTTAAAGAGTTGGCGACATTGTAGAGATCTAAAAACATGGTAACAAGAGAAGAGTTCACCATGCAAAGGATCAAGAAGTTGCAGGAACAATTTCAAAAAGTAAGAAAGGAAAATAGGGTCAAGGAAATGACAAATGAGATGTATGAGGTGTTCGAGAGAAAAATTGTTTGTGTTGACATGAACCCTACCTATCTCAATGACCTACGTTGTGTAATCAAGAGAAACCTCAAATATGTACATGAACTAATGATAAAAGAGGCTGATGAACAGGGTTATACATCGAATTCCCCTGAACATATTGTTGAACCAATGGTAGCCAGTAGGAACAACTCTGAAGGACCAAGGGATCCTTCTTCTTTATTGTTTTCACAAATGTTTCCTCCAATGGTTCCACAATTCTTTTCTCTAATGCCTCAACACATGGCTGTTGGAAAAATACCTGGACTGACCCATCCAATGCCGTAAAAAATAATGGATTCTCCGATTCCTTCACCAACGATGGATTCTCTGATGCCTTCACCAGTGATTGATTTTCTGATGACTTCATTAATCATGGCTCCTCCAATGTATTCTCCGATGTCTCCTACAATGACACAACAAATAGAACCTTCAATGAATATCCCTTCAATTGGTATATTAAAGTCAATGAATAACAATCAGAATTCCTCTATTGACTTACCATATAGTCCTACAATTTCTGGGTTGCCCAACTGGAAGTATGATGTTATGATGACTTTATTGGATGATCCGTTTTTTTAAAATATTAATGTGCAGGATCCAAACCACACCAAAAAATTCTAAGGACCAATGTGTGTATTTTTAATTGGTATTTCTTTTCTATTTACATATGTTCAAATGGAGTATTTATGTCATTTATTATTTTTCATATCTAAATTGTGTCATTGGACTCTCCGAATAAGTTTCCCTTCGTCCTCCTTTGAAGTGTCCTTTTGTCATATTCCTTGATTTGTTTCAAAGTTTTTAGTTTCATTCACTTATTAAATCGATGATCAATTATTTTAATGTTTATTATCTATTTTTCATTCATTACTATTTTTATTGAAATGTTGTTGTTAGTAATTTTTTAAAATTACCTCTTACACTTCAATATCTAACAAACCAATTTACATATAGGGTAAAATTTTAGTTTTAAACTTTCTGGTGTAAACTAGTAACACATCTAATATTAAAATTGAATTAAAAATAATATAATTTTTTTTTTATTTCATATTCATATTTTTTTTTAAAATATGGTGATAGTACAAGATTCATTAGTTTTGTGGCCTTTGTATGTTAAAAACTTCAACGGTTCTATTTTAACTTAATTTTTAGATTTGATGTTTGCACTCCCAAAACATAGAATTGGATCATCACATTTATATTTTGGTTCCATTTTTCTCATTTTTTTCTCCCTTCGTGAAGTAAGGAAATTCTTCCTATGTTCGAAATCTATTGGACAAAATAAATGTATCCCCTACATTAGGAATATAATTTTTTGTGTTTATTTATCAATTGGAAGAGACAAATATTCAGATAAGAAATAAAAAAATAAGGCAAGGGAGATGATAGTATATTAATAGTAAAAACTAAACAATGACGGTTAATAATACATAAATTTTAATATAAAAATTAAGATTTACAGATATCCTAAGGTTACTGAAACATGTCGGTTAATGTTTTAAGCTTGTTGAAATATTTTTTTGTGATGTTTATTTGACCCGAATGAGCATGTTTATGTTGTGATATTTTTTCCTGTTGTCGATGTACTTTTAATTTGAACAACGATTGGTCTGTATATCTATTTTTTGTTGTGCATACTCATGCATTAAAGTATATCTTTTAGGTTTTATTTATACTTAGATCTTTCCCAATAGTTGTCTTTACTGTCAAATCGGGTGACTTGTCCCGTTAATGATTTGCTAGAGACAAAGTCAATGTAAGATACTATGAATAGTTTGGTTGATAACAGGTGACTGATATGATCCAAATAAATTAAGCCAATTTTAAAATGATCCATGATATTGAGTGTTAATGTTTTCATTAAGTTGTTGTCATTCCTATAGAGTCTAATGCGTCAAGTTTGTATTGATAGTTGTTTTCTATTTGGTTGACATTTTCAATGAGTGGTGACTGTTTGTCTTCACCTTTTCATTTGTCGTACCGCAGAAGTGCTTATTGATCTTAAAATGAGTATGTATGAATTACATGAGAAATACATAATGGACAAGCTTATGATACTACGTGTGTGCATGTTAACATCTTCCTGAGAGTGAGTGTTTGATTCTGAATCTTAAATTCTCTAGTTTCATTTATACTATATATTTCGGGGATCCTCTTTTCCTGAGTTGACACATATAAATAGAAAAGGTGATTACCATTGTCAAATACTTTCCATGAAATAATACATATATTGTATGAATGATAATTGAGCTTAAATGTTGTCATGTGATAAATTGTCGTTTCTATGATTCAAGTTCGTGTCAAGTCAAATTCTTGCTAGGTAGAACACTGATGTCTGAGTCTATATGATGTTGAAGTTTTGTACTCCTTGAGGATAAGAAGTAGTTTAAGTTTTTTGTGATTTGATAAGTTTGTATTTTACCTACTTGTAACTTTCTAAGCTTAAACTATTGTGCTTTCAGAGAGAAAAGAAGGCATTTGTAATGTTTAAGCCTTAAAAAGTAGGTTTTCATAATTTATAGGTGATCGAGTAGAAATAGAGTAAAAAGGTTCAAAGCTGAAAGTGATCAAATAGTTTGTTACCATAAAGTGATGTTGATGTCTTCGCATGTCCACATGCGTCTTCGTATCACTAACTTACTCAATAGCAACTAGAGGAAGAATGGTCGTAGAAAAAGGTTGGTGTGTGGTAAACAGATGTGGTGCAATTCTTAATATAGGGATGCATCTCAACTACATTTCAAATTAAGTCAGAAGCGACAATTACACAATACTACTTGATATGGGAAATCATTTGTGACTGAAATAGTAAATGCAGTGACACAGTGCATGTGTGAGACCTAATTGTAATGACCCAGGCTATCTCTTTTATTATAAAAAAAATGAGAGAAGAACTTCTTGTAAGATGCTAATCATGATCTCTTTCGGCTTTGCCTCTCTTGTCACAGGTGCACCCAATTGGAGCAAGCAACTTATAAAAATTGCTAGGGCCTCTACATTTCTGAGCAGACTGATGGTAGCTTTCCAAATACTGTTGTTATAGCTAATTGTGAAGTTGTAAAATCCAGGGCCGAAAAAGTACAACACATATCTCTGTTGAATGAAGAAGCACATTTGGCTTTTGTAAAGAAGTTCAAAATTTATGTTCATCCTGGTGAAATGAATCGAATGAGGGAACTGCCCCATGATAGCAAATTAGTGGTCACACACACTGACATTCGTGATGTTTCTTGTTTGGAATATTGAGTCTAAGTCCAATAATCTTGCTACATTGGGAGTAAATAATTTTTGACCAGATTTGATACCCAAGTCATCCCTTGTTAGTGCATAGGTTTAGTACCCGAACGGCCGAACAAACCATATATTAATATCTCGGTACCAGGCATGGTGCCTAAGCCAATTTTTAGTTTATACCAGGTGTGGTATTCGAGAAAAACCTAGGGATATCGTGTACCATGTGTGGTACTTGAGCCAACCATCAAACATAGACAATCATGCACAATCACAAACAAAATCAATAATAACACTTGAAACCACTGCTCATATAATCGGTTCAATGCATCAGATTATCAACATGTTCTCATTCAATATGTTTTCGTACGGTTTCCCCATTATGCATACATAAGTAATACAACAGGTTGTAAACATCCATACCTATATCTTTTGGATCACACAAACCATCCTTACCAGGAAACTCAAAGTCTTTCTCTGTTAAAGTATAACGCACTAAACATGATAACTCAAAGATGTTGAACTAATTATAAAAATGAAATAAAAGAGCTAATCCAATGACCAAGTAATAAGCACATAACTTATCAACACTTTACTGTAAACTGAAATACAACGTCATCAAAAATCTGATACTGAACTATGGGACATACTAATAACCAACATACTTCATCTGAGCTAAACTGAGTCTAACATGTACCTCAGCTGGAAGGGTGCTTTGTAATTTGCCTTGGTATGAACACTATCTAATGTGGATTCACTAACCTTATGTCCAAAAGAGACAGAGGTGTCATTCTCTGTTAAAATCTAGTACGTTGAACAAGATAACTCAAATATGTTGAACTGAATATAAAACTGAAATGAATGAGCTAATGCAATGACCAAATATTAACCACGTAACTAATCAACATTTAATTGTAGACTGAAATACAAGGTCATCAAAAATCTGAGACTGAAGTATGGGAGATACTATTAACCGACATACTTCATTCGAGCTAAACGGAGTCCAACTTGTACCCCAGCTTAAAGGAGGCTTTGAACTTTGCTGGGGAACGAGTAGTGTCTAACGTGGATCAACTAAGCTGATTTTCAAAAGGGACTAAGGTGTCATTCCTGGTCTGACAGACAGGTGACCCTTAAGACCAACATTTCTAAGTAGTTCTAAGACTTAGAGATTTCTACTACAGATCTTAGTCCAAATTGATTGGTGAGTCTTCATTCCTATGTTTTCTCAGTGCTATGTAATACTCCCAACTGAATTATACGGGTAAACTACATAATACTTATAATAATGAATAACTCAATCATAGTTAAATAATAAATGATTTATCTAAAAGCACCATATACATCTGTCACTAAAATATATAATGTTATTTTCATTTTAGTTTTATAGTCTTCTCTTTAACTAGTTACACAATTATATATGTTAACTAATCCTCTGTTTTAAGGATGGAGAAAAATAAAGACAAAAGAAGAAATATTTTCATTCACTTCAATTCCTAGTTTCTTCCTTTCCTCACTAGCTTCAATATATTTCACACAAAGGATCTCTACATAAAAAAAGGACGACTTAATTGAGAGAATAAAGAATGAGGATGAATTTGAATAATGGAAAGCAGCAAGATGTCTCATTTTTAAAGAATGTTTCCATTATTATATATATCAAAGATAAAATAAAAATGAAAAATAAAAGTCTAACTATGATTTTATGGTGGCCTCAGAATTAATGTAATGCTTCACATTCATAACGTTTATAAAGTTTTGTTAGCCTTATATTTGGTTTGCAAACTTTTCATATATTTTTTTAATAACATTGGCTGCAAGAAATATTTCGCACACCTCAATTAATTCATTTTATACATGTACCCGAAAAGTCTATATATCCACTGATGCCTTCATCCATGAATTTTTTTTCTAAACGATTGGTCTCACTATAGTCTAGTCCAACTTCATTTAACACTAAGTTACATCTTGACTTCACCATAGTCTCATCATAAAGTTACATTTCATAATACTCTAATAACATTAATAGATTTAGAAATTTAGTACATACAAATTAGCCACTCATTTTGAAAAAGATAATATCATATAATTTTTGTTTTCCAAATGTGAATTATTATTTTTTTGTAGTATAATTAATTTCTTTCGTTATAAGCTCCAACATTTTTTTTTCTTTCTTTACGAGCTCCAACATTTTCTGAAAGAATCACCATATCCAAATTGCTACCCAGCCAAGAAATAAATGGATAGAATAGTGAAGGACTGCAGGAAAAATCAGAATCTAATGAAAAACATCTTGGCTTGCTTTGATCTCGGTATTGAAATCCTCTTAAGGCTTCCAATGAAATCTCTCTTGCAGTTCAAGTTTGTTTCGAAAAATTGGATTTCTTTTATCTGTAGCACTAACTTTATCAAGTATCATATGGGTTTATCACCTAATAACAAAGACTACATCAATCATAGCCTTATGTTGAGGACTGCCCATCATGAAAATGATCTTAATAATTGTTCCCTTAAATCTTTACTTTATGAATTTGTTATTGAGGAATCTGTTATGGATTATCCCATGAAAAAATGTAGTAGATATTCTTTGGCTAGGAGTTCTTTAAAAGGATTTGTCTAAAACATATTGCAAAAGAATTATTTTTATGGAACCCAACAATAAGAGAGTATAGGAAATTACCAGCTTTTAAACCTAAAGTAAGCGATGTTGGCCATTTCTTATATGCTTTTTGGATATGATGAGATCTTCGATCCGTTGAACGTAGTTTCGTGGGTAATTATCGATGGTGGAGGGTTTTGATCTGGAAATTATGTTGGAGAAAGCCCTAATCTGCGTATGGGGATCATGGGTTTGATCTAGGGTTGATAGTAGTGACCTATTTTCGGGTAATTAAGTCTTGTTTATTGATCATAGCATTATATTGAATGTTTGTAGACCAAGAACAAGCGGAACGAATCTGGCAAGGGAAGAATCAAGTTTCTTAGGGGATTCAAGCTTGTTTCGAGGTATGTGATGGTTGTGATTTCATGTTGTGTGATGTATGTTTGTTCTTGCTTCAGTATAATACATGTATGTATTTGAATGTTACAATATTGATCACACTAATTGTAAATGAGGATAGATGGATGATGAATGGCATGAATCATGACTTGATTGTATAATTTGAGAATATACCTGTGATTGTGATTGTGATTGTGGCTTGTTGAATGGATCGGGTGTTCCGTTCTGACATACTAACTTGGATTGATTGCTACGTTCCGGCATAAATAAGGGATCGATTGCTATGTTCTGACATAAACATTGGATCGGGTACCACGTACCGGTATGCTAACAATTTGGGTTTGGGTTCTACGAGAGGACCATTGACTTGTCGTAACTGTATATCTTAAGAAATGTGAAACTGTTCATTGTTCGTAAATGATGCTGATATTGTATATGCTTGGTGTATGCATGTTATCATTATATTGTAATGATTTATTTATGTTGCACTTAGTCGGATAGCCGCGTGATCCTACCAGTACAATGTGGTCGTGTACTGATACTATACTTGCTCTTTTTTTGTTGACTACATGGCATCTTCAGGCGGCTATTGACAGACCTCGTTTATAAGATCAGTGATTTTTTCGAATTCAAGGGTGAGCCAGTTCTTCCGGGCTGCAATGAGTTCTCTTTTTGTTTATGTCAACATTTTGGACTTAGACTAGTTCTTTAGATTTCTTATGTTTGGTATAAGGTTGCACCCCTTCTTGTTTAGACTTATGGTTCTTGTTAGAATTTTGGTACATTGACTTTCAGGTTCTAGGTGTTATTTTGGCATTTGTTTGGTTGATTAAACTTTTGTTTGGATGTTTATGGGAACTCCCTATTTCTTCTCTTAGCAATTAAACTTGCTTCTGTAACTTTAAAAATGCCTAAGTTTTTGGTTGAGTTTGTTAGTTGGGATGTAGTAATGGTTCTCCCACCATAGGGTTAGTATGGGTGCCAATCATGATGGTCTGGGTCGTGACAAAGTTTGTATCAGAGCATAGGTTCGTTGATCTCGATGTACCAAAACGAGCCTAGTAGAGTCTTGCAGAAAGGTAAGGAGACGTCTGTACTTTTCTTCGAGAGGCTATAGGACTTTAGGAAATCTCTCTATTTTCTCTTGTCTCCTTTCGTGCTATAACTTGATTCCAATTGGTATCTGCCGATTTGAATTGGTATCTAATCTCCTTCATTCTTCTGTCCGCAGATGGTTAACACTAGGTTCAATAGCGTCAGACCTGTAGCTCCCGTCAATGCTCCAGCGAAGGAATCTGCAGTGAGAGGTTACGGTTGAGGCACGGGTAGAGGAAGTGCTAGGGGTAGAGGTCGAGAAAGGGTGGCCTACTAGGGACGGAGCACCAATTTAAAATGCTCCCAGAAATGAGACCCCTCATACACTCCATGAATAGGTAGAGGAGAATATCAAGGTTGAGAATGAGGAGAATGTTGGACAAGAGAAAGAGGTGCAGGCTGAGACTACATGTATTCCTCTCATAGACCCAATGTTAGGTCAACATATCATGTCATTTTTGAAAGGATTGGTTGGTCCTGAAGTGCTTCCCTCTGTACAAGAAACTCAAGTTCCCTCCAATCCCCCTATTGCTATCACTATCCCCAAGGTGGGTGGAAATGTAGGTAATGATGCTTTCTTCCATCCTTTGTTGGGTCCTGTTATGACTGGTAATGAGCATGAGATATTAGATAAGTTCTTGAAGTTGAAACCGCCTGTGTTCCATGGTTCCGAGAGTGACGATGCATATGAGTTCATCCTAGATTGCTATGAGAGGCTTCATAAGTTGGGAATTGACCATCAGCAAGGGGTTAAGTTTGTGACTTTTCACCTTCAAGGTGAGGCTAAACAGTGGTAGGGAGCTTATGTGGAATGCAAATCTTCAGTTTTACCCCCACTTACTTGGACCCAGTTTCATGCCCTAGTTTTAGAGAAGTATGTGCCTCAGACTTTGATAGATCATAAGAAGGATGATTTCATGGCTTTGGAGCAAGGTGGTATGTTTGTGTCTGCTTATCAGGCTATCTTCCATGCATTGTCTAGATATGCTACACAATTGGTGACTACTGAGGAAGAGAGGATACGTTTATTTATTAAGGGATTAAATTCTAAGATGTAGGTATTATTTGTTCATATGACCTCTGCAGGGAAAAACTTCAATGAGGTAACAGATTTTGTGAAGAAAGTGGAGGAAGTTAGGCGAGACGGTCAGGCTAAGGCATTGGCTAAGAAATCCAAAAATTCAGGGAACTTTCAGGGATCTTACTTTAGAGGTTTAGGGAGACCAATACTTGCAGCCCGACCAATACAGTCCGCTATCCCCACTTCTACAGGTAATTACACCAGAACTCCACCTCAGAATTTGATTCAGGATAGCAAGGGAACCGCACCTTCGACGGGCAACTGGCCAAATTTTGATCGTAGTAGTTATAACTGTGGAGAACCTGGGCATATGAGAAAAGATTGTCCCCACCAACGCGTGATAGATTCCTCACAATAGCAGTCTAGAGCAGTGGTACTCGCGGGAAATGGTAATAATGGTCGAGGGTGTCCACAAGGTGGGCAAGGAGGAAATCAGTGAGGCCGTGGAGGTAGAGGAAATTGTAACACAGGTAGAGGTACAGTGCAGTCAGGCAGGGAAGTCATCCGTCATGATGATAGGGCTTAGTGTTACGCCTTTCTGGGCAAGAACAAGGCAGAGGCGTTTGACGAAGTGATCATAGGGACTATTCTTTTCTGTGACCGAATGGAAAACATGTTATTTGATCCGGGTTCTACTTATTCTTATGTGTCCGTGCAATTTGCCTCAGAATTTTCTATGATTTCTAATATACTTGATGCCCCTATGCATGTTTCTACCCCAGTTGGGAACTGTGTCATAGTCACCCATGTCTATCGTGCTTGTCCTATTTTGTTTATGGGTTTTCAGAATTGGGCTGATTTGGTAATTTTGGATATGACTGACTTTGATATAATCTTAGGCATGACTTGGTTGTCCCCCAATTATTTTGTTCTTAATTGTAATACTAAGTCTATAACTCTAGAAATTCTGGGAAGGGAAAAGTTAGAGTAGGAAGGGGTGTACAAGCCTAAGCAAGCTAAGATCATATCCTCTATTCGGGCTAGGAAACTGGTAGGGCAGGATTGTTAAGCTTATTTGGCTCATATTCAATATGTTGAGGTTGAGTCTCCATGTATCGAATCCACTCCGGTGGTGTCAGAATTTAGAGAAGTGTGTCCTAATGATTTGTCTGGCATACCTCTGGATAGAGATATAGATTTTTGCATTAATTTAGAACCTGGTACTCGTCTCATTTCCATCCCTCCATATCGCATGGCTCCGGAATAATTAAGAGACCTTAAGGCTCAAATCCAAGAACTTCTTGACTAAGGAGATACCATTTGTATGAACTAAAAAATATGAGGATAGCTTCCAAAAGCTCAAGACTCTCTTGAACACATCACCTATTCTAGTACTACCGGTGGAAGGTAAAGATTTTAGTATTTATTGTGATGCTTTACATTCTGGTTTGGATGTGGTGGTAATGCAAGATAAGAATGTCATAGCCTATGTATCACGGTAGTTGAAGGTGCATGAGAGGAATTATCCAATGCATGATTTGGAGTTGGCAATGGTAGCTCTTAATATCTGATGGCATTACGTTTATGCTGTTAAGTGTGAGGTGTTTACTGATCATCGTAGTTTACATCATGTGCTCACTGAAAGAGATCTGAATTTGAGACAACGAAGGTGGATGGAGTTACTCAAGGATTATGATGTGACCATTCAATACCATCCGGGTACGGCTAATGTAGTGGCGGATGCTTTGAGTCGAAAAACAGTGAGTATGGGTAGTCTAGCTTGCTATAGGGTAACTTAGCGACCTTTGGCTAAGGAAATTCAGACCTTGGAGTCTAAGTTCATGTAGTTGGGCATCTCAGAGAAAGGTGGGGTGTTAGCTAGCACTGAAGTTAGGGCCACGTTCATTGAGGAGATCAAGGCCAAACAATTTGAGCATAAAAATTTGGATGAACTTAAGAAGAAGACTGCAATTGGTAAGGCACAAGAGACCACTCTTGATGCGGAAGCTATGCTCAGTTTTAAATGAAGGATTTGTGTCCCTCGAGTTGATGAGTTGATTTAGAAATTGCTGACAAAATACCATGGTTCGCGATATTCCAATCATTCCGGTGTGACCAAGATGTACCGTAATATGAAGCGAATTTATTGGTGGTCGGGCATGAAGAAGGATATCACAGAGTTTGTAGCTAAGTGTCAAAATTGTCAACAAGTAAAGTATGAGCACAATAGGCCTGCAGGTTTGCTTCAGAGAGTGTCAATTCCGGAATGGAAGTGGGAATTGATAACCATGGATTTTGTGGTTGGTCTTCCCAAGACTTTGGGGATATTTGATTCTATTTGGGTAGTGGTTGACATATTGACTAAGTCAGCCCATTTTATTCCGGTAAGAATAGATTATAATGCGGAACAATTGGCTAAGGTGTATGTGAAAGAGATAGTGAGGTAGCATGGGGTGCCTCTCTCTATCATCTCATACCGTGGTACGCAGTTTGCCTCCAAGTTTTGGAGGAAGTTACATGATGAATTGGGTACATAACTCACGCTTAGTACATCCTTCTATCCACAGATGAAAGGGAAGTCCGAGAGGACTATTCAAGTCTTTGAAGACATGTTGAGGGTATGTGTGATTGATTTTGGAGGGCATTGGGATAAGTTCCTACCGTTGTGTGAGTTCTCTTACAATAATAGTTATCACTCCAGCATAGATATGGCACCGTTTGAAGCACTCTATGGGAGGGGATGTAGATCACCCATATGATGGTTTGAGGTTGGAGATGTGAAACCTTTGGGGGTTGATTTAATGAAGGATGCTCAAGATAAAGTGAGGAGTATTCAAGCTAAGCTTTTAGTGGCCTAGAGTAGACAGAAAAAGTATGCAGACCATAAGGTAAGAGACATGGTAATTCAGACTGGTGAGAATGTTCTTCTTAAGGTATCACCCATGAAAAGGGTGATGAAATTTGGCAAGAAGGGCAAGCTAAGTCAACGATACATTGGTCCCTTTGAGGTTCTTGAATGTGTAGGGCCAGTGGCTTATATAT
This sequence comes from Solanum tuberosum, assembly GCF_000226075.1. Lineage (NCBI taxonomy): Eukaryota > Viridiplantae > Streptophyta > Magnoliopsida > Solanales > Solanaceae > Solanum > Solanum tuberosum. The sequence continues at coordinate 88,295 of NW_006239431.1, forward strand.
TGGATTTACCTCCTAACCTACCGGGAGTTCATCCAGTATATCATGTGTCCATGTTGACGAGATATCATGGTGACGGGGATTACATCATAAAGTGGGACTCAGTCGTGTTAGACAAGGACCTCCAATATGAGGAGGAACCGATTGCAATTCTTGATCGTAATGTCCGGAAGCTGAGAACCAAGGAGATTATGTCCTTGAAAGTTCAATGGAAGCATCGCCTAGTTGAGGAAGCTACATGGGAAACCGAGAAGGATATGTGAGACAAGAATCCCTAGTTGTTCATCGATTCAGGTACTACTCTATTGCTTCTTTAGCCTATTTTCCTAAGTTATCACTCGGGGATGAGTGATGGGTAAATTGGTATTATTGTAACAACCAGTCCCCGTCATTATTGAAAAGCCAACACGGAAAATTTTTAGCCCGAAAAACTTTTTCGAAGTAACTTGGAATTTCCCAACTTAGTCCAGACTTGGACGAAATCAGAGTCAGTAAAGTCTAGGTGAATCTGGTAACAATTGGGTGATGTAATTATGATTCTGATCATATGAGTAGATAGCTAAGATGTTAAGGAAATGTACGACTTTACAGAATTGAATTCGGTCTAGTGGAACTCCCAAAACTGATCTTTGCGTGAACATGTAGTTTCTGAGTGTCACTGGTTGAAGGTGTGTAGTGAAATGGGGGTTTGGAATTCTCTATTTAGCTCTCTGTTTCCGTGCAAACCCCTAAGGAGTGATTATTCTAGCTAGGGTGGGACTGCTGTGGCGGGATGGGTGCCGCCATAGCAGGACAATCATGACTTAAATCACAAATAAACACCAAAAATGTTTTATTCTGCACTTTTTGACTTTGAGAACTAGGAGACGACCCAAGGTGCTTTCTTGACGGGTTTTCATGATTCTTAAGGCTAAAGGTAAGGTTTTAACTCACCGAATCCATTTTTTGATCCGTTGAATGTAGTTTCGTGGGTAATTATCGATGGGGGAGGGTTTTGATCTGGAAATTATGCTGCAGAAAGCCCTAATCTGGGGTGATCCTGTGTTCGATCTAGGGTTGATAGTAGTGACTTATTTCTGGGTAATTAAGTCTTGTTTATTGATCCTAGCATTATATTGATTGTTTGTAGACCAAGAACAAGCGAAACGAATCCAGGAAGGGAAGAATCATGTTTTTTAGGGGATTCAATCTTGTTTAGAGGTAGGTGATAGTTGTGATTTCATGTTGTGTGATGTATGTTTGTTCTTGCTTCATTATAATACATGTATGTATGCGAATGTTACAATAATGATCACACAAAATGTAAATGAGGATAGATGGGTGATGAATGCCATGAATCATGACTTAATTGTATAATTTGAGATTATACTTGTGATTTTGATTGTGGCTTGTTGATTGGATAGGGTGTTGTGTTCCGCCATTCTAACTTGGATCGGTTGCCACTTTCTGGCATAAATAAAGGATCGGTTGCCACGTTCTGGCTTAAATATTGAATCGGGTACCACGTACCAGCACGCCAACAGTTTGGGTTTGGGTTCCATGAGAGGACCATTGACTTGTCGTAACTGTATATCTTGAGAAATGTGAAATTGTTTATTGTTCGTAAATGATGTTGATATTGTATATGTTCGGTGTATGCATGTTATGTTATGTTGTAATGACTTATATATGTTGCACTTAGAGGGATAGCCGTGTGATTCCACTAGTACACTGTGGTTGTGTACTGATACTACACTTGCTCTTTCTTTGTTGAGTATATGACATCTTCAGGCGGCTATTGACAGACCTCGTTTAGAAAATTAGTGATTGTTTCGAATTCAAGGGTGAGCCAGTTCTTCCGGGCTACCATGAATTCTCTTTTTGTTTATGTCCACATTTCAGACTTAGACTAATTCTTTAGATTTCTTATGTTTTGTATGGGGTTGGACCCCTTATTTTTTAGACTTATGGTTATTGTTAGAGTTTTGGTACATTGACTTTCAGGTTCTTGGTGTTATTCCGAATTTGTTTGGTTGATTAGACTTTTGTTTGGATGTTTATGGGAACTCCCTATTTCTTTCCTTACCGTTTAAAATTGCTTCTGTAACATTAAAAATGACTTCGTTTTTTGTTGAGTTTGTTAGTTGGGTTGTAGTAATGATTCTCCCACCGCAGGGTAAGTGTGGGTACCGATCACGATGATCTGGGTTGTGACAGACATCTTCAAATATTTTCTCTTCATCTTGAGTACTTTTCTTAAAATGAATAAAATATATCTTTTAATTTTAACACTATTGTAAACACATCATTTTGATAAGTGCTTTGTGCAATTATTTCAGATTGACTTGTCTCAAAACTAATATAGAAATATTTATAATGTGAATCGAGTGAAAGATTGGTGAGTATCGGACATTAACAAAAACATATTTAAGCCAAATTTAGTTTCAAATATATTTGAAAGCAACATAATATTTTAACTAAATATGGTATATCCAAAATGAAAGAAAATACTATTGTGCTTCGACAAGCAATGTAACTTCTTCAATCATACATATCTCACCATTGAAGATTTAAAAAATATTTGTGTTCTTTAAATTAACCATAAAATTTGAATATTTTTAAGCATATTCAAATACTGTCAAAATTTATATTTCAATATTCCTAACCAATATATAAATCTTCCCTTGTTTCAATATTTATATTTCAAGATGATTCTATCTAACTTTTATCTAATATTTCATCATTTAGTGTTTTTCCAGAATAGTTCTTTCCAGCAATAAAAAAATATCTAATTGAACCTTTTAAAAATATATAGAATTAAAATTTTCTCTATTTATACGAGTGAATCCTAGGCAAGAAAATCACAACTACTACTGCTACTACAACAAAACCATTTTAACCCTCATATCCAAACAAATACATTTCTCCTCCCCTTTAGCCATTACTAGAAACAAAGTGAACGATGGTTTCATTGAAGATGATACTAAAAGAAAAATATCATATAATAAAAGACTGAAAGGGCTCTTGAAAAAATCTGATGAACCGAAAACACTTTGTGATGTTAAAGTGGGTACAACCATATAAGGCCCTTACATAAATGAACCCTATATATTTCCAAATAATGATGTTCTACGCAACACTTTTATAAAGTTTAAAGAGTTGGCGACTTTGGAGAGATCTAAAAACATGGTAACAAGAGAAGAGTTCACCATGCAAAGGATCAAGAAGTTGGAGGAACAACTTCAAAAAGTAAGAAAGGAAAATTGGGTCAAGGAAATGACAAATGAGATGTATGAGGTGTTCGAGAGAAAAATTGTTTCTGTTGACATGAACCCTCCCTATTTCAACGACCTACGTTGTGTAATCAAGAAAAATGTCAAACATGTACGTGAAGTAATGATAAAAGAAGCTGATGAACATGGTTCTACATCGAATTCCCCTGAACCCATTGTTGAACCAATGGTAGCCAGTAGGAACAACTCTGAAGGACCAAGGGATCCTTCTTCTTTATTGTTTACACAAATGTTTCCTGTAATGGTTCCACAATTCTTTTCTCTAATGCCTCAACACATGGCTGTTCGAAAAACACCTGGACTGACCCATCCAATGCCGTCAACAATAATGGATTCTGCGATTCCTTCACCAACGATGGATTCTGTGATGCCTTCACCAATGATTGATTCTCTCATGCCTTCATTAATTATGGCTTCTCCAATGTATTCTCAAGTGTCCCCTACGATGATACAACAAATGGAACCTTCAATGGATATCCCTTCAATTGGTATATCAAAGTCAATGAATAACAATCAGAATTCCTCTGTTGACTTACCAGATAGTCCTACAATTTCTGGGTTGCCCAACTGGAAGTATGATGTTATGATGACTTTATTGGATGATCCGTTTTTTAAAAATATTAATGTGCAGGATCCAAACCACACCAAAAAACTCTAAGGACCAATGTGTGTATTTTTAATTAGTATTTTTTTTCTATTTACATATGTTCAAATGGAGTATTTATATAATTTATTATTTTTCATATCTAAATTGTGTCATTGGACTCTCCGAATAAGTTTCCCTTTGTCCTCCTTTGAAGTGTCCTTCTGTCATATTCCTTGATTTGTTTCAAAGTTTGTAGTTTCATTTACTTATTAAATCAATGATAAATTATTTTAATGTTTATTAGATACTGATTTATTTATTTTTCATTTATTACTATTTTTATTGAAATGTTATTGTTAGTAATTTTTTAAAATTACCTCTTACACTTCAATAACTAACAAACCAATTTACATATAGGGTAAAATTTTATTTTTAAACTTTCTGGTGTAAAATAGTAACACATCTAATATTAAATATGAATTAAAAATAATATAATTAATTTTCTTATTTCATATTCATATATTTTTTTAAAATATGGTGATAGTACAAGATTCATTAGTTTTGTGGCCTTTGTATGTTAAAAACTTCAACGGTTCTATTTTAACTTAATTTTTAGATTTGATGTTTGCACTCCCAAAACATAGAATTGGATCATCACATTTATATTTTGGTTCGATTTTTCTCATTTTTTTCTCCCTTCGTGAAGTAGGGAAATTCTTCCTATGTTTGAAATCTATTGGACAAAATAAATGTATCCCCTGCATTAGGAATATAATTTTTTGTGTTTATTTATCAATTGGAAGAGACAAATATTCAGATAAGAATTAAAAAATAAGGCAAGGGAGATGATAATATATTAATAGTAAAAACTAAACAATGATGGCTATTAATACATAAATTTTAATATAAAAATTAAGATTTACAAATATCCTAAGGTTACTGAAACATGTCGGTTAATGTTTTAAGCTTGTTGAAATATATTTTTGTGATGTTTATTTGACCCGAATGAGCATGTTTATGTTGTGATATTTTTTCCTGTTGTCCATGTACTTTTAATTTGAACAACGATTGGTCTGTATATCTATTTTTTATTGTGCATATTCATGCATTAAATTATATCTTTTAGGTTTTATTTATACTTAGATCTTTCCCAATAGTTTTCTTTATTGTCAAATTGGGTGACTTGTCCAATTAATGATTTGCAAGAGACAAAGTCAATGTAAATTACTATGAATAGTTTGGTTGATAACAGGTGACTGATATGATCCAAATAAATTAAGCCAATTTTAAAATGATCCATGATATTGAGTGTTAATGTTTTCATTAAGTTGTTGTCATTCCTATAGAGTTTAATGTGTCAAGTTGGTATTGATAGTTGTTTTCTGTTTGGTTGACATTTTCAATGAGTGGTAACTGTTTGTCTTCACCTTTTCATTTGTCGTACCGCAGAATTGCTTATTGACCTTAAAATGAGTATGTATGAATTACCTGAGAAAAATATAATGGACAAGCATATGATACTACGTGTGTGCATGTTAACATCTTCCTGTGAGTGAGTGTTTGATTCTGAATCTTAAATTCTGTAGTTTCATTTATACTATATATTTTGGGGATCCTCTTTTCCTGAGTTGACACATATAAATAGAAAAGGTGATTACCATTGTCAAACACTTTTCATGAAATAATACATAGATTGTATGAATGATAATTGAGCTTAAATGTTGTCATGTGATAAATTGTCGTTTCTATGATTCAAGTTCGTGTCAAGTCAAATTCTTGCTAGGTAGAACACTGAAGTCTAAGTCTATATGATGTTAAAGTTTTGTACTCCTTGAGGATAAGAAGTAGTTTAAGTTTTTTGTGATTTGATAAGTTTGTATTTTACCTACTTGTAAGTTTCTAATCTTAAATTATTGTGCTTTCAGAGAGAAAAAGAAGGCATTTATGATGTTTAAGCCTTAAAAAGTAGGTTTTCATAATTTACAAGTGATCGAGTAGAAACAAAGTAAAAAGGTTCAAAGCTGAAAGTGATCAAATAGTTTGTTACCATAAAGTGATGTTGATGTGTTCGCATGTCCACATGCGGCTCCGCATCACTAACTTACTGAATTGCAACTAGAGGAAGAATGGTCGTAGAAAAAGGTTGGTGTGTGGTAAACAGATGCGGTGCAATTATTAATATGGCGATGCATCTCACCTACATTTAAAATTAAGTCAGAAGCGACAATTTCACAATACTACTTGATATGGAAAATCATTTGTGACTGAAATAGTAAATGCAGTGACACAGTGCGTATGTGAGACCTAATTGTAATGACCCGGTCGGTTATTTTTGGAAATTTTTGTAAAGTTATTATTTTACCCCTCCCTATATTGTCCCCGAATCGAACTCAGATTTGTGTTTCGATGATTCCATTTTGTACAGAATGTCAAGTATTGTAAATTTTCAAATATGATTTATATATACAAGATTCTGAACAAATCCTGTTTGTCCTTTCGATGTTTTGAGAGTCGGCTAATTTTTCTGGTCCATGAGTTATTTATCCTTCACGTTTGTGATAGGCTTCTGCTTAAGCGACCTTCACTTAAGCTGCGACATGATCTCTAAAGCGAAGGGCAAACTTTAGTGGGGTTAGCTTAAGCGAGCCAAGGGTTGCTTTAGCGGTGATCACTTAGGCAAAGCCTGGTTTACAAAAGTGTGACCCCCACTTTAAGTGGGGTTCTCTTAAGAGAATCCTTATGACATCTGAGAAGGATTTTTGCCTGCCATTTCGGGGTTTAACCCCTATTTTCTATATTTTAGCTTTGTAAAATCATTTTAGGCGAATTTCAAAAATATTTCTTGGGCTAAGCAATTTGGGTAAAGCCTTTGTGACCCTAAAACTGCATTTTCCTTTAATCATTTATCGATCTTAACATCAAAAGTTGGTGTAACACCTACAAAATTTCTAAGCTAAAGCCCAGACCATTCTTAATTTACATGTAAGGTTGTATAAGGTTTTTTTTATATTGATCATAGGCATAAATGTCAATTTTTTAATGTGTGAATGGTTTTGGATACGAATTAAAGTCACAAGAACCCCTAGCACAGAGTTGATTTGAAAGCTTTCTTACCGATTAAGTTTTGACATAAGATTCTACTTAGTTAAACTTCAAACAACCATATCTTTCAGCACAAAATGAATTAGGTGGCCTATGACCTATTAAATTGAAGTTCTATGAGTCTCCTTTCCAATGACACCAAATTTGCCTCATTTCGAGTTAGGAGTAAAAAGTTATGGCTATTTTATCGGAAAATGTCACATCACAGTTTCTGAGTCAATTCCTACTAATTGCTTCTATGGACCGTAGATATTTCGATGACCCGTACTATCAACTAGTAAAAATAAACTTTAGAAAAGTCAAATGTTGGGGTCCAATTCCTACGAAACCATTCTACTGGCCATACGAACTTCTACCGGCTGTAGTTTGGATCAGTAAAATGTATTTTTGAGCCTAAATTTTTTGTATAAATTCTACCGATTGTCTCTACGGTTCGTAGAAACTTCTACGATTTACAGATTGGAACTGTAGAATGCAATTTGAGCCTTAAAATTTAGTTGAATTCCAAAAATAGGATTTACGGTATGTAGAACATAGCACGAACCATAGATGGCCCCGTGAATGGTTTTTGTCACCTTTTTCAGAAGGGTATTTCAAACTTTTGCCATACATTCTAAGCCTAGAACCTGACTTTTTACTCTAAGTTAAGGTTTAAAACAGTGTTAGATGATCTTTTAGGTTCACTAACACTCCAAGTCATTAGAGCAAAGTTTCTAGAGGAGAAAAGCTAGAGTTCGAGCGTTCTTCGAGTTTTCACCAATATCGCCAAGTAATTTGTTCTTCTAGGTATGTGAGGCTATCATAGTCATGGACTGAGTGCATCTTCACGCCCTACATCTACTTTCTATAAGTAAATAATTATGTAGGGTTACATCCTTAGATTTTATAATTCTTGAGATGAGTTTCGTTGTTGAGTTCTGAATTCTATTCCTACTTTTTGAGTTGCTATATCTTGCATTGATATTCTTGATTTGATTGTTCATTTCAATTTTTTAGCATGAACCTTATCACTGAGTTCTGCTCAAAAGATGAGTTTCAAGATGAGTTTCAATTAGAGAAATTTTGATTGATTAACGAGTTAATGAGTTTAGAGATATTCCATAGAAGTACACTCTTTTAAGAGGATATTTTGAGAAATTATCACAAATTGAGAAAGAGTATATATTACACATTTGAGCATGAGCATATATTTATTGGGAGTACTATTTAGCGCTGATATGGGAATGATTTCAGACAACTCACATGCCTCATCAACGATGTAGCCGACATGATAATGGATCGTACATTTCAGATGACACCTTTATATTTTTTTGAGCAGAGCTTTAGTGGATCCACTTAGTTGAGATGTTCTATATCACAGCAAGATACATGATTTTTTTTTAGCTTGGGCAAGACATTGTATCCTCACGTTGCTCATAGTGATAGTTGTTGGTTAGAAAATAAAGTTAAAAGTGTATTTTATCATATCACTTAATATGTTGAGTTCATTGATCATTAAGTATTTGTAAAATTCAACTGAGTTCACTCATTTATTTCTTTACATTCAAATTAGTAATTATTCATATCTATTGCAGTCCTTTCATTCAGTCATTTCAATTCGACAATATTACGTACTCGTAAAATCAATGTGTTGATGTCATTCGATCTGCATCTATTTATGATGCAAATGTAGGTGTTCAAATCATCAGCAGACACTTCGTTGAGATCAGTTTTCACTCCCAGTTAGCTTTTGGTGAGCCTCTTTGCATTCTAGAGGACTCAACTTTTATCTTTTAGTTAGTTGCTTGATGTGTTGTGGGTCTTGTCCTGACATCCATATTGAACAATACATGCTTCATAGATAGTTATTTTTGAGTATGTTTTAGTATTCCTTTAATAAATTGTTTTTTAGCTATTATTGTTTTCAGAATATATTGAGACAGTTGATTACTTTGAGATTAAACAGTTTAATTTTGTTATAAAACTTTATTCTACTTGAGTTAGTCTTTAGCTAAGTAGCCATCTAGGCCAAGGGTTCACTTATGGATCATCATGGTTCTCAAGTGCCGGCCACGATCAAGGTGTAGGCTTGGGTGACAGTTGAGATTTTGATTAGCAAATGACAAGGTTTTTCAAGAACTTGAGTTCTAAGCTTAAATGGTGATTAGGGGTTTTCACGGTTTGGATAAAAACCGATCCAAATAAAAAAATTGAACCAAACCAATTAAATAAATCGATTTTATTTGGGTTTAGGTGTGGTTTGGTTTTTATATTTTTTAAAACAAATATCATTTGAGTTGGTTATGATTTTGTTAAAAAACCCCGAAGAAATAACCAAACCAAACCAATAAATTATATACATATATTTTATTATTATACATACACAATATATTATTTTTATAAACGATTTTAAAGATCTTGTATGTGTTTTCATAAAAAAATATTTATAAAATTTACTTATGAAAGCAAAACTACTCAAGGTCATAATATTTATCTTATTGGTTACATGTATATGAGTGTCTATGACAATTTTTTATGAGATTGAAAATGTCACTGTCTCCTCCTTCTAGGCCAAAATAATGAAATTTGAAGCTTTATTCATAGTAAATTCAATGATTGAAAGTGAAGTAATGTCAGTCATTGTAACTATTTTCGTTTTGAATGGATTGTTGTCACCTTTTTCACGTTTTGAATGAATTGTTTCTTTTATTTTTGCCTATGGTTAATAACCGAATAACTGAACCAAACCAAACCAAAACCAATAACAACCAAACCCATAAATATATATTATATTTGGTTTGGTTTAGTTTTGATAATTTTAGAACCGATTAAATTGGTTTGGTTTTGGTTTTAGGCAATAACCGCTCCAAACTGACCCGTGAACACCCCTAATGGTGATTGTGCATTGATTTTCACTCCTTTTTCAAAATGGTTTTCACCAATGAGTTCCAAATGTCTTGGGAAACATAATAAAGTAAATATTTTTGGATTCAAACCTCATTTTAGGAATTGGGTTGTTCAATTGATTTACCCATTTTGCAAAGTGAATGATTTGGGTATTATTATTAATTCTGTAATCATATTTTGATTACTTGATTGAATAAGATTGTGTGTATTTGCACATTGTTCAAAAAGGTAAAGATCAAATCTGGAATTAACTTTTGATTTAACTGAGGCAAGTGATTTCTAAACCTTTTAAAACTAGTAGAATCGTTTATTTCCCTTCACTGTGTGTTGGTGAGTAATGGGAATGACGTGATGTGTTAAATGATTTCACTTGAATTATCTTAATGAATAAAAGTGGGATTAATGAAAGAGGCAGTGTGTTGATCATAATTCTTTGTGAATTACCTTGTTGTGAACCCTAAATGTGTTGATTAATGAAATGTTTTGATAACATTGTTGTGGACTTAAATTGTTTGAGTTGTTGTCTCTTTCTTATGGTGTGAATTTTCTTATTTGCATTGATTTTTTTGTACCATGATGAGACATGTGATTATCATTCCGATGAGAAATGGTTCCAGTAAGAGATATGATATAAAGCCGAAGGGAAATGGTTCCGGCAAGTTATATGATAATAACGAAGTGAAATGGTTCCATCTAGTGATATAATATAAAGGAAAAGAAAAAATGATTGCGGCTAGTGATATTGCGCTAAAGAGAAAAGGTTTTCGGCAAGAGTTTGATCTACTCGATTGTTGGACTATGATTGTTAAGACTAGGGAATTATGTATTGTAAAATTGTTAGGTTGGACTGATTTATGCAGGTTGTACTTTGAGGAGTTTCGGTTTGGATGAAAGGAGTACTCGTATTCTAGAATAATTTTTCTTTATTTAGTAGTTGTTTGCCGAGTACAGTGTTGTTTGGTACTCACTCCTTGCTTCTAAATTTATGTAGGTTCCGAGCCTTGTTCCATGTGATTGCTCTTCTTCTTCACCCTCCTCCACGGCTCAATAAGGATTTTTAGAGGTAGTTGCTTGTCATCCTGGCGGGCCCTCTTCTTCCTTTTATGTTTATGCTTTGTTCTATTTGAGAAATAAAGACTTTTGAAACATGTAATTATCTTTCAATTATGTTTTATTACATTAGTGGATTGAACACACGACAACAAGGTTTTGAGTTATATTAGAATGACTAAGTTTTTTGCTTCTTTATTTATCTTGTCTTGGTTTCCGCATTTCTTAGCATTTTTTGGGGTCTGAGGCTGACTTGTCGCAGTAGGATAGACGAGTGCAATCTCTTCAATTTTTGAGTCGTGAGACTAATTTATTCTTAATTTTGTGATGTAATTTTAGAAACTATCAATACCTATTTTTAGGTTCTTATTAAGGTGGTTCTTAATTTAGTTTTATCTGGTTTGTGAGTTTTTAAGATGTTATTGTCGAGAGAAGAATTTGTTGCTACCTTGTGATTGAATCGTTTGTTATTGAATATAATCATGTCTCTTAACCCTTCTTGGAGATATACGGTTTGGAAATGCGCGTATTGAGAGCCTTGTCTCACTGTTATCAAGGGTTTTCTCTTTAATACTCCCTCTATCCGTAATTACTTTTTCACTTTTGAATTGACACACCTATTAAGAAGACAATAATTGATATAGTGAGTTTATCATTTTACTCCTATTAATTATGAAGTGAACAACTTAAAAACATAATATATTCAAGAAATTCTACATTTTTCAAAGTAACAAATTGAGGGTACAATAGAGAAATTTTTTTTGTCCTTTCTTGATCTGTCAAAATTGACAAGTAATTAGGGACAACTAAAAAAGGAGAAGTGGATAAGTAATTACGAACAGGGGGAGTATAGCTCTAGGACATTTTTACGAAGAGGCAACTCTTCTCCAACATGGACTAAGAAGAGAACGAGTAAAATATATTGGGGCCATTATGGGGCACTGCTATGATGGCCAAGGAACCACTAGAGCTATAGCAGCCAAGGGACTGCGATAGTGGTCCAAGACAGTCATTTCCTATATAATCCTATGTAACTGAAATATGTTTTAACGCCAAGGCGGGTCGTTCTTAGCTTTACTCGACTAGATAGACCTAATTTTAGACTCAAGAATTTTACCGCGGGTATTTTTTAAAATGAATGGATGGATCATTTCACTTAAACAGGCTTGACTAAAGATGACATAAACTCAATAAAATTGAAGTTCTTTCTTCCCTTCTCGTATAAAGAGATAGACATTAGTTACAAAGAATCAAAGAAATATATATATATATATATATACGGATCCCAATAAGATTATTGTTTATCATATTGACTATTAAAAGAGATCTTTTCATCCGAGTAATAAATGTACATATTCATTTGATAAATATTTAGTAAGACATCTTGAAATAATTTCTCTTCATCTTGAGTATTTTTCTTAAAATGAATAAAATATTTCTTTTAATTTTAACACTATTGTAAATACATCATTTTGATAAGTGTTTTGTGGAATTATTTCAGATTGACTTGTCTCAAAGCTAATATAGAAATATATATAATGTGAATCGAGTGACAGGTTGATGAGTATCCGACGTTAACAAAAACATATTTAAGCAAGATTTAGTTTCAAATATATCTGGAAGCAACATAATTTTTTTAACTAAATATGGTTTATCCAAAATGAAAGAAAATAATAATGTGCTTCGACAAGCGATGTAATTTCTTCAATCATACATACATCACAATATAAGATGTAAAAAATATTTGTGTTTCTTAAATTAACCATAAAAATTGAATATTTTTAAGCATATTAAAATACTGTCAAAATTTATATTTCAATATTCCTAACCAATATATAAATGTTCCCTTGTTTAAATATTTAATTATGTACATCCCTGAATCAAAATATACTTTTTATTTTTAAAAAACTCGATGAAGGAAATGAGTAAACAAATACGTTTGCGATAACTTTCTGACCATTTTCTATGTCAATCTAGTCCGACCATCGACCACAATGCCAAACCTAAAATTGCTGAAACCCGAAGTTTCTTTATTTATTCCACATGCAATAGTTTTCCAGAGGACGCTACTTAAATTCAAACCACATTAATATTTCCTAATAAGTTGGTCAACATAAGACTAGAGCCATAAGTAAATATATTTCAAGATGATTCTATCTAACTTTTATCTAATATCCCCTCATTTAGTGTATTTCCAAAATAGTTCTTTCTACAAATAAAAAAATCTCTAATTCAAACTTTATAAATATACAGAATTAAAATTTTCTCTATAAGTAGGAGTCAATCCTAGGCAAGAAAATCACAACTACTATTGCTACTTCAACAAACCCATTTTAACCATCATATCCAAACAAACACATTTCTCCTCCCCTTTAGCCATGACTAGAAACAAAGTGTACTATGCTTTGATTGAAGATGATAGTAAAAGAAAAATCTCATATAATAAAAGACTGAAAGGGCTCTTGAAAAAATCTGATGAACTAAAAACACTTTGTGATGTTGAAGTGGCTATAGTCATATACGACCCTTATAGAAATGAACCATATACATTTCCAAATAATGATGTTGTATGCAACACTTTTATAAAGTTTAAGGAGTTGCCGACATTGGAGAGATCTAAAAAAATGGTGACAAGAGGAGAGTTCACCATGCAAAGGATCAAGAAGTTGGAGGAACAACTTCAAAAAGTAAGAACGGAAAATAGGGTCAAGGAAATGATAAATGAGATGTATGAGGTGTTCGAGAGAAAACCTATTTCTGTTGACATGAACCCTTCCTATCTCAATGAATGGTACCCAGTAGGAACAACTCTGAAGGACCAAGGGATCCTTTTCCTTTATTGTTTTCACAAATGTTTCCTCCAATGGTTCCACTATTATTTTTTCTAATGCCTCAACACGTGGCTGTTCGAAAAACACCTGGACTGACCCATCCAATGCCGTCAACAATAATGGATTCTCCGATTCCTTCACCAATGATGGATTCTCTGATGCCTTCACCAATGCTGATTCTCCGATGCCTTCATTAATGATGGCTCCTCCAATGTATTTTCCAGTGTCTCCTACAATGACACATCAAATGGAACATTCAATGTCTATCCTTAATTGGTATATCAACATCAATGAATAACAATCAGAATTCCCCTGTTTACGTACTAGATAGTCCTACAATTTCTTGGTTGCTCAACTGGAAGGATGATGTTGTTATGACTCTACTAGATGATCCATTTTTAAAAAATATTAATGTGCAAGATCCAAACCACACCAAAAAATTCTAAGGACCAATGTGTATATTTTTAATTAGTACTATTTTCTATGTACATATGGTAAAATGAAGTATTTATATCATTTACTATTTTTCATATCTAAATTGTGTCATTGGACTCTCCGAATAAGTTTCCCTTCGTCCTCCTTTGAAGTGTCCTTCTGTCGTATTCCTTGATATGTTTCAAAGTTTGTAGTTTCATTCATTTATTAAATCGATGATCAATTATTTTAATGTTTATTAGATACTGATTTATTTATTATTCATTTATTACTATTATTATTGAAATGTTGTTGTTAGTAATTTTTTAAAATGACCTCTTATACTTCAAAATCTAAACCAATTTACATATAGGGTTAACTTTTATTTTTAAACTTTCTGGTGTAAACTAGTAACACATCTAATATTAATATTGAATTAAAAACAATATAATTAATTGTCTTATTTAATATTCATATATATTTTTTTTATATATGGTGATAGTACAAGATTCATTAATTTTGTGGCTTTTGTATGTTAATAACTTCAACGGTTCTATTTTAACTTAATTTTTAGATGTGATGTTTGCACTCCCAAAACATAGAATTGGATAATCACAATTTTATTGTTGTTTCATTTTTCTCATTTTTTTCTACCTCCGTGAAGTAGAGAAATTCTTCCTATGTTCGAAGTCTAGTGGACAAAATAAATATATCCCCTCCATTAGGAAAATAATTATTTGTGTTTATTTATCAATTGGAAGACACAAATTATCTTAATGAATAAATGTGGGATTAATGAAAGAGGCAATGTGTTGATCATAATTTTTTGTGAATTGCTTTGTTGTGGACCCTAAATGTGTTGATTAATGAAATGCTTTGATAGCATTATTGTGGACTTAAATTTTTTGAGTTGTTGTCTCTTTCTTATGGTGTGAAATTTCTTATTTGCATTGATTTCTTTATACCGTGATGAGACATGTGATTATCATGCCGACGAGAAATGGTTCCAGCAAGAGATATGATATAAAGGCGAAGGGAAATGGTTCCAGCTAGTGATATTGTCACGACCCAGACCGTCGTGATTGGCATCCACACTAACCCTCCAGTGGGAGAACCATTTATACTAATTAGCTAACCAACTTAATCGAAAAACTAAGGCATTTAAGTTACGGAAGAAAGTTAAATGCTAAGGAAAGAAGTAGGGAGTTCCTATAAACTCCAAACCAATAGTCTATCAGCTAAACAAAATGAGGAAAATACACCTAGAACTTGTAAGTCAATGTACCAAAACATCTAACGTTCAACCATAAGTCTAAACAAGAAAGGGTACAACCCCAAACTAACATAGAACTAACGAAAGAACTAGTCTAAGTCCGAAATGTGGACATAAACGAAAGGAGAACTTGTGGCAGCCCGAAAGAACTGGCTCACCCTTGAATTCGAAAAAGATCACCTATCTTCTAAGCGAGGTCTGTCAATAGTCACCTGAAGAAGCCCTGTACTCAACAAAGAAAGAGCAAGTGCAGTATCAGTACACAACCATAATGAACTGGTATGATCACGTGGCTATCCCACTAAGTGCAACATATATAAGTCATTCAACATACTAATAACATACATACACCGAACATATACAATATTATCATCATTTACGAACAACGTGCAATTTCACATTTCTCAAGATACACGATTATATCAAATCATTGGTCCTCTCATGGAACCCAAACCCAAACTGTTAGCATACCAAAACGTGGTACCCGATCCAATGTTTATGCCAGAACGTGGCAACCGATCCCATATTTATGCCGGAACGTGGCAGCTGATCCAAGTTAGTGTGTCGAAACGCAACACCCGATCCATTCAACAAGCCACAATCACAATCATAAGTATATTCTCAAGATCATACAATTATGTCATGATTCATGTCATTCATCATTAATCTATCTCATTTACAACAAGTCTGATCAATAATGCAACTTTCACATACATACACGTATTATAATTAAGCAAGAACAAACACATATCACACCATCATGAAATCACAACCATCACCTACCTCGAACAAAGCTTGAATCTCCTAAGAAACTCGATTCTTCCCTTTCCGAATTCGTTCAAATCTAGATCATACCCATGATCCCTATACCCATATTAGGGTTTTCTCCACCATCATTTCCAGATCAAACCCTCCCCCATCGATAAATACCCATTAGATTACGTTCTACGGATAAAAAAAAATGGATTCTGGGAGTTAAAATCTTACCTTTAGCCTCAAGAATGGTGAAAAATGGTCAAGAAAACCCCCAGGTTCATTCCTTAGTTCTCAACTTCGAAAATTGCAGAATAAAACGTTTTTCGGGTTTATTTCTAACTTTAAGTCGCGTCTGCCCTGCTCTGGCGCCACCCACCCGCTACAGCAGCCCCGCCCTGGCGGCAGAAATCCCGCCTAAATGGCTTGCACGGAAACATTGAGCAATTTTAAGAATTTCAAACCCCCATTTAACAACACACCTTCCACCAACGACACTCAGAAACTACCCGTTCACGCTAAGATCGATTCCGGGAGTTCTATTCACCCGAATTCTTTTCAGTAAAGTCGTATGGGTTCCTTAACGTCTTATCTATCTACTAATGTGATCTAATTATGAATTAGATCACCCAATTGTTACCAGATTTCCCTAGACTTTAATGACTCCGATTTCGTCCAAATCTGGACTAGGTTGGGAAATTCCAAGTTACTACGAAAAAGTTTTCCGACCTAAAATTTTTCCCCGTTGGCTTCTCTATATTGACAAAACCTGATCATTACAATAGATACCAATTTACCCCTTACTCTTCCCCGAGTGACAAACTTAGGAAAAATAAGCTAAGGAAAGAACGGAGTAGTACCTGAATTAACGAACAATTGGGGATGCTTATCTCTCATGTCCTTCTCGGTTTCCCAAGTAGCTTCCTCAATTGTACGATGCTTTCATTGAACTTTCACAGACTTAATCTCCTTGGTCCTTAGCTTCCGGACATCACGATCCCGAATTGCAATCGGTTCCTCTTCATATTAGAGGTCCTTGTCTAATACAATTGAGTCCCCCTTATGATATAATCCCCATCCCCATGATATCTCTTCAACATGGCCACATGAAATACCAGATGAACTCCCGATAGGTTAGGAGGTAAATCAATCTATATGCTACCGGTCCTACATAATCAAGAACCTAAAAAGGACCAATGTATCACAGACTTAGCTTGCCCTTCTTGCCAAACCTCATCACCCCCTTCATTGGCGATACCTTAAGAAGAACATTATCACCATTCTAAAATGCCATGTCTGTCACCTTATAGTCTGCATACTTCTTGTCTACTCTGGGCTGCTAAAAGTTTAGTTTGAATACTCCTCACCTTCTCTTGAGCATCCTTCACTAAATCGACCCCCAAAGGTTTTACTTCTTTAGCCTCGAACCATCCTATGGGTGATCTACATCCCCTCACATATAATGCCTCAAACGGTGCCATATCAATGCTGGAGTGATAACAATTATTATAAGAGAATTCACACAAGGTTAAGAACTTATCGCAATGCCCTCCAAAGTCAATCACACATGCCCTTAACATGCCTTCTAACACTTGAATAGTTCTCTTTGACTGTCCATTCGTCTGTGGATGGAAGGCTGTACTAAAAGAGAGTTTTGTGCCCAATTCATCATGTAAATTCCTCCAAAAGTTGGAGGTAAACTACGTACCACGATCTGAGATGATAGAAAGGGGCACCCCATGAAACCTCACTATCTCTTTCACACACACCTTAGCCAATTCTTCAACATTTTAATCTATTCTTACCGGAATAAAATAGGCTGACTTAGTCAATCTATCAACCATTACTCAAATAGAATCAAACTTTCCCAAAGTTTTGGGAAGACCAACCACAAAATCCATGGCTATCCTTTCCTATTTCCATTCCGGGATTTGAATGTTTTGAAGGAAACCTACATGCGTTTGATGTTCATACTTCACTTGTTGACAATTTTGGCACTTAGCCACAAACTCTGCTATATCCTTCTTCATGCTCAGCCACCAATAAATTCGCTTCAAATCTCGGTACATCTTGGTCACACCCAGATGAAGTGAATATTGCGAACCATGGGATTTTATCAACAATTTCTGAATGAAGTCATCAACTCGAGGAACTCAAATTCATCCCTTAAAATTGAGCACACCTTCCGCATCAAAAGTGGTCTCTTGTACCTTACCAATCGCCGTCTTCTTCTTGAATTCATTCAAATTTTCATCCTCAAATTGCTTGGCCTTGATCTCTTCGATAAACGTGACCCTTACTTTAATGCTAGCTAACACCCCACCTTTTTTTTAGATGCCCAACTGAATGAACTTAGACTCCAAGGTCTGAATTTCCTTAGCCAAAGGTCACTTGGTTATACTCAAGCAAGCTAGACTACCCATACTCATCGCTTTTCAACTCAAAGTGTCTGCCATCGCATTAGCCTTACCCGGTTGGTATTGAATTGTGACATCATAATCCTTGAATAGCTCCATCCACCTTCACTGTCTCAAATTTAGATCCTTTTGAGTGAACACATGCTGCGAACTACGATGATCAGTAAATACCTTGCACTTGATACCATAGAGGTAATGCCGCCAGATCTTAAGGGCAAATACTACCACTGTCAACTCCAAATCATGATCAGTAAATACCCCGCACTTGAGATTTTGAAAGCTATACTGACATTTTTCAGTCCATTTGAAGGGTACCTCATTCTAGGTCAAACTGGTCAAGTGAGTGGCGATGGAAGCAAAGTTCTTCACAAATCGACGGTAATAACTAGCGAGCCCCACAAAACTAGGCAGAACCCATTTCTTAACCTTCTCAATATTTTGGGGATCTACCATTAACCCTTCTTTTGAAACTACATGCCCCAAAAATACAACCGAAGTCAACAAAAATTCACACTTATAAAATTTAGCATACAGCCTTTGTTTCCCAAAAACACAACCAGAACAATACGAAGATAGTCGGCATGCTCTTCCTCACTTTTTGAATAGACCAAATATCATCAATAAAGACTATGACGAATGAATTAAGAAATGGCTTGAACACCCCATTCATTAAACTCATAAAAGCGGTGGGCGCATTAGTCAAACCAAAAAACATCACTAGAAACTCATAGTGCCCATAGAGAGTTCTAAATGTTGTCTTGGGCACATCTTCAGGCCTAATATTCAATTGATGGTAACCAGACCTTAGATCAATCTTAGAGAAAATCGATGCACCTTGCAATTGGTTAAAAAGATCATCTATTCGAGGCAATGGGTACTTGTTTCGAATGATGACCTTATTCAATTGCCGATAATCTATACACATTCTCACACTACCATCATTTTTCTTAACAAACAAAACTGGAGCACCCCATGGGGAAGCACTAGGGCAAATAAATCCTTTATCAAGAAGCTCTTGTATTTGAGCCTTAAGCTTTCTTAATTCCGCTGGAGCCATGCGATATGGAGGGATGGAAATAGGATGAGTACCAGGTTCTAGATCGATATCCCTATCTGGAGGCATACCAGGAAAATCATTGGGAAACACTTCCCTAAATTCTGGCACCACAGGAATAGACTCAATAGATGGAGAGTCAACATCAACGTCCTGAATATGAGCCAAATAAGCGAAACAACCCTGCCCCACCATTTTTCTATCCCGAATGGAGGATATGATCTTAGCTTGCATAGGCTTTTACACCCCTTCCTACTCTAACTTTTCCCTTCTCGAAATTTCTAAACTTACAAACTTAGTATTACAATTAAGCACAACGTAATAGGGGGATAACCAAGTCATGCCTATGATGATATCAAAGTCAGTCATATAAAAAATCACCAAATCAGCCCAAGTCTGATAATATTACCCATAAACAAAATAGGACAAGCATGTAGACATGGTGACTATGACAAACTTTCCAACTGGGGTAGAAACATTGATGGGGGGATCAAGCATATCATAATTCATATCAAATTCTGAGGCAAATCTCACAGATACAAAAGAGGAAGTAGAACCCGATTCAAATAACACATTAGCCAGCCGGTCACAGATATGAATAGTGCATGTGATCATTGCGTCAAACGCTTCTGCTTCATTCTTGCCCGGGAAGGCATAACACTGAGCCCTATCATCGTGACGGCCTACTTCTGTGCCTGGCTGCACTGTACCTCTTCCTGCATTACCATTTCCACTACCTCTGTGATCTCACTGATTTCCTCCTCGCCCACCTTGTGGACGCCCCTCGACCATTATTACTATTTCCCGTGGGTACTACTGCTCTAGACGGTTGTTGCATAGAATCCAACACACATGGGTGGGGACAATCTCTCCTCATATGCCCAAATTCTCCATAATTGTAGCAAGTATGATCAAAAGACGATCTGTCGCCCGTCAAAGGTGCAACTCCCTGTCTATCCTGAATCAAATTATGAGGCGGAGTTCCCGAGTAATTACCTGTAGAGGTGGGCATGGCTGGTTGAATTGGCCTGGCTGCAAGTGTTGGCTTCCCTACCCTTTTGGAGTAAGAACCTTGAAAGTTACCCGAGTTTTGGCCCATTTAGCCAATGCCTTAGCCTAACCGTCTAGCCTCACCCCTCCACTTTCTTAACAAAGTATGTTACCTCATTAAAGCTCCTCCCTGCAGAGGTCATATGAACAGATAATACTTGCAACTCAGAATTTAGTCACTCAATAAATAAGCGGATCCTCTCTTCCTTAGTAGTCACTAATTGTGTAGCATATCTAGACAATGCGTGAAACTTGGCCTCATAAGAAGTCACAGACATACCACCTTGCTCTAAAGTCATGTACTCATCCTTCTTACGATCTCTCAAAGTCCTAGGCACATATTTCTCAAAAAATAGGGCACGAAACTAGGTCCAAGTAAGTGGAGGTAAAACTGAGGCTCTTCATTCCATATAAGCTTTCCACCACTGCTTAGCATCACCTTGAAGTTGGAAAGTCACAAACTCAACCCCATGCTGATGCATAATTCCCAACTTATGCAGCCTCTCGTAGCAATATAAGATGAACTCATATGCATCTTCACTCTCAGAACCATGGAACACCAGTAGTTTCAACTTCAAGAACTTAGTCAACATTTTATGCTCATTACCAGTCATAACAGAACCCAACAAAGGACGGAAGAAAGAATCAATACCTCCAGTTCCACCCACGTTACAGACAGTGATAACAATAGGAGGATTGGCGGTGGCTTGAGGTGCTTGAACAGAAGAAAGCACTCCAGGACCAACCAACCCTTTCAGAAATGACATGATCTGCTGAGCTAACACTTGGTCTATGAGAGGAATACATATAGTCTCAGCCTGCACCTCTTTCTCTTGTAAAACCTCCTCAACATTTTCAACATTAATATTCTCCTCTATCTCTTCATGATGCATGGTAGGGGCCTCATTTCTAGGAGCATTTTCGACCGGTACTCCTTCCTTAGTAGACGACACTCTTTCTCGGCTTCTACCCCTGCCTTGACCGCGACCTCTCGTTGCAAATTCCTCAACTGGAGCATTGACAGGAGCTACGGGCCTGACGTTGTTGCATCCAGTGTTAACCATCTGCGGACAGAAGAGTGAAGGAGGTTAGATACCAATTTGAATCAATAGATACCAATTCGAATCAAGTTATAGCAAAAAAGAGACAAGAGAAAACATAGAATTTCCTAAAGTCCTATAGCCTCTCGAAGAAAAGAACAGACGTCTCCGTACCGTTTCATAAGACTCTACTAGACTCATTTTGGTACATCGAGATCAACGAACCTAGGCTCTGATACCAAATTTGTCATTACCCAGACCGTCGTGATTGATACCCACACTAACCCTCCGGTGGGAGAACCATTTATACTAATTAGCTAACCATCTTAATCAAAAAATTAAGGCATTTAAGTTACGGAAGCAAGTTAAATGCTATGGAAAGAAATAGGGAGTTCTCATAAACTTCAAACCAATAGTCTAAAAACTAAACAAACTACAGAAAATACACCTAGAACCTAAAAGTCAATATACCAAAACATCTAAAGATCAAGCATAAGTCTAAACAAGAAGGAGTACAACCCCAAACTAACATAGAACTAACTAAAGAACTAGTCTAAGTCCGAAATGTGGACATAAATGAAAGGAGAACCCATGGCAGCCCGGAAGAATTGGCTCACCCTTGAATTCGAAAGAGATCACTTCTCTTCTAAGAGAGGTCTGTCAATGGCCGCCTGTAGATGCCTTGTACTCAACAAAGAAAGAGCAAGTGGAGTATCAGTACACAACCACAGTGTACTGGTAAGATCACGCGGATATCCCACTAAGTGCAACATAAATAAGTCATACAACATAATAATAACATGCATACACCGAACATATACAATATCATTATCATTTACTAACAACGTACAATTTCAGATATCTCAATATACATGATTATATCAAATCATTGGTCCTCTCATAGAACCCAAACCCAAACTGTTAGTATACTAGAACGTGGTACCCGATCCAATGTTTATGCCGGAATGTGGCAACCGATCCAACATTTATGCCAAAATGTGGCAATCGATCCAAGTTAGTGTGTCGGAACGCAACACCCAATCCATTCGACAAGCCACAATCGCAATCACAATCATAAGTATATTCTCAAGATCTTACAATTAAGTCATGATTCATGGCCTTCATCATTTATCTATCTCATTTACAACAAGTTTGATCAATAATGCAACTTTCGCATACATACATGTAGTATAATGAAGCAAGAACAAATATATATCACACCATAATGAAATCACAACCATCACCTACCTCAAACAAAGTTTAAAGCCCCTAAGAAACTTGATTCTGCCCTTTCCAGATTCCTTCCGCTTGTTATTGGTCTATAAACAATTAATTTAACACTAGAATCAATGAACAATAACTAATTACCTGAATTACTAACAATTCTATCAACTCTAGATCATACCCATAATCCCTATATCCAGATCATGGTTTTCTCCACCTTAATTTCCATATTAAAATCTTCCCAATCGATAATTATCTATTAAATTATGTTCAACGGATTGAAAAAAATGTATTTAGGGAGTTAGAATCTTACCTTTAGACTCAAGAATGGTGAAAACTATCAAGAAAACCCCTGGGTTCGTTCCTTAGCTCTCAATTTCAAAAATTGCAGAATAAAACATTTTTGGGGTTTATTTCCAACTTTAGGTCGCGTTTGCCCCGCTCTGGCGGCACCAGCCCCGCTACAGCGGCCCCACCCTGACAGCATAAATCCCGCCTTAGCGGCCTGCACAGAAACAATGAGAAATTTTAAGAATTCCGATCCCCATTTCGCAACACACCTTCCACCAACAATACTCAGAAACTACCCGTTCACGCTAAGATTGGTTTTGGAAGTTTTGTTCACCCAAATTCAATTCTGTAAAGTCGTACGAGTTCCTTAACGTCTTATCTATCTACCAATATGATAAAATTCATCATTAGATCACCAAATTGTTACCAGATTTTCCTAGACTTTAATGACTCTGATTTTGTCCAAATCTGGACTAGGTTGGGAAATTTCAAGTTACTACGAAAAAGATTTCTGACCCAAAAAAATTTCCCGTTGCCTTTTCTATAACGACGAAACCCGGTTGTTACAAATATGATATAAACCCCTAGGGAACTTGTTCCAGCTACTGATATTATACATAAAAGAGATGGTTCCAGCAAGTTATATGATAAAAAAGAAGTGAAATGGTTCCATCTAGTGATATAATATAAAGGCGAAGAAGAAATGGTTCGGCTAGTGATATTGTGCCGAAGAGAAAAGGTCTCGGCAAGAGTTTGATCTATTGGATACTTATAATAGATCTACTTGATACTTGAGAATTACTTACTTGGTATGTGTGATTGGCATACTTGAAACGTAATGGTTGTTGGACTGCGATTTTTGGACCGTGATTGTTAAGCCTTGGGAATTATGTATTGTAAAATTGTTAGGTTGGATTGATTTATGCAGGTTGTACTTTGAGGAGTTTCAGTTTGGATGAAAGGAGTACTCGTATTCTAGAATAATTTTGCTTTATTTAGTAGTTGCTTGCCGAGTACAGTGTTGTTCGGTACTCACTACTTGTTTCTAAACTTATGTAGGTTCCGAGCCTAGTTCAGTGTGATTTCTCTTCTTCTTCACCCTCCTCCGTGGCTCAACAAGGATTTTTAGAGGTAGTTGCTTGTCATCCTGGCAGGCCCTCTTCTTCCGTTATGTTTATTCTTTGTTATATTTGAGAGATAATGACTTTAGAAACATGTAACTATCTTTCAATTATGTTTTAATACATTAGTTGATTGAACACGTGACAACAAGGTTTTGGGTTATATTAGAATGACTAAGTTTTTTGCCCTTTCATTTATCTTGTCTTCCTTTCCGCATTTCTTAGCATTTTTTGGGTTTGAGGCTTACTTGTCGTAGTAGGATAGACGAGTGCAATATCTTCCATTTTTGAGTCGTGAGACTAATTTATTCTTAATTTTGTTATGTATTTCTAGAAACTATCAATACCTATTTTAGGATCTTATTAAGGTGGTTCTTAATTCAGTTTTATCTGGTTTGTAAGTTCTTAAGATGTTAATGTCGAGAAAGGAATTTGTTGCTACCATGTGATTGAATCTTTTGTTATTTAATGTAATCATGTCTCTTAACCCTTCTTGGAGATATAAGGTTTGGAAATGTGCATATTTAGAGCCTTGTCTCTCTGTTATCAAGGGTTTTCTCTTTAATACTCCCTCTGTCCCTAATTACTTTTCCACTTTTGTATTGACACACCTATTAAAAAGACAATAATTGATATAGTGAATTTATCATTTTACCCTTACTAATTATGAAGTGAACGACTTTAAAACATAATATTTTTAAGAAATTCTACATTTTTCAAAGTAATAAATTGAGGGTATAATAGAGTATTTTTGTTTGTCCTTTCTTGATTTGTCAAAATGGACAAGTAATTAGGGAGAACTAAAAAAGGAAAAGTGGACAAGTAATTAGGGACAGGGGAAGTATAGCTCTAGGTCATTTTTAGGAAGAGGCAACTCTTTTCAAACATGGACAAAGAGGAGAACGAATAAAAATTACTGGGGTCATTGTGGGTTGCTGCTATGATGGCCAAGGGACCACTAGAGCTATAGCAGCCAAGGGACTATGATAGTGGTCCAAGACAGTCCTTTCCTGGATAATCCTATATAAGTGAAATATGTTTTTCCTCCAAGGCGGGTCGATCCCAGCTTTACTAGACTAGATAGACCCAATTTTAGACTCAGGAATTTTACCGCGGGTATTTGTAAAAATGAATGGATGGATCATTACACTTAAACATGTTTAACTAAACATGACATAAACTCAATAAAATTGAAGTTCTTTCTTCCCCTCTCGTATAATGAGATAGACATTAGTTACAAAGAATCAAAGAAATATATATATATATATATATATATATATTCTATACATTACCTTAAAAGTATGAACTCCTAACTTTAATGTTAAATTACTATAATATCCCTAACTTAGTTTGTGACTTTTCGATGAGTTGTGACTTTTTCGATAAGTTGTGACTTTTTTCGAAGTGTTGTGATTTTTCGATGAGTTGTGATTTTTTCAATAAGTTGTGACGTTTCCAAACATTTGTGATTTTTTCAATAAGTTGTGAATTTTCCAAATGGTTGTGACTTGTAGAAAAGGTCATGGCTTTTTAGATAAGACACAAAAAATATTTGTTCATACTACCCTTTGTTGACTATAAATAGAGGGGCTTCCTCTCATTTTTCAACCACAATATTTTTTATCTTCTACTCTTCTTCTTACATTTTAAATTTTTTTGTGTGATTTATTATCGTTGAGTGAGTTTGAAGTTTAGTGGAATATGAGGTACCACTATTCTGATGAAGTAAGTCGTTTTATTCTAAGAGGGTATATTCCATAACCTCGAGTACTTGAGGAAAATAATTTTGATGATATAATTATTATTTTTTTCTTAATATATGCATTAGTATGTAATGCTCCAACATATGAAGTTAACATGATGTAGTCTAAATTCATTTGTTTTTGTCAACAATTACTCTTGAGATGTAGATACATACTTCTGATTATCTTTTCCATAATTTAAAGAATTGTCAAGATTTGTTTTTGATGCTCAAGACGAAAGAATGACTTTATTTATCAATGCTACTTATGTGATTTAAACTCTCATGAAGTTTTCTTCAAAATAATTACTACTATATAAACATTGCCCTTTTGTTTTACTTATTCACTATTTCTTAATATTTCAGTATTTTAGACGAAGAAAAGTTTATATGACTTGTAGTAACGCCAACTGAAGTTTGTATTAGTTTAAATCTTATTATTTATTTAATAGTTAATTTTATGAGATAAATATTTTCATTAATGCAAATATATATCTATATTTGGGTAGTATTTGTATTTAAATTAAAGTATTATATATGTCACAAATGTATTATCAAGTTAACAAGATTTTCTAACTTCAAAATATATTATTTTTAAATATTTTGAGTTGTTTTTTAAAAAAAAACTCACAACAAATCTGAAAATATGTGAATATATAAAATGTAGTTGTTCTCTTCACATGTTCATATGACATCTAAACAATTTAACGTGGAATACACATGTAAAGCACATCTGGTTAGATGACAAGAAAAATACAAAGTGAATATTGGCTATAAGGTAATATTAGTGAGATAAGACTAATTACATAATTGAACCTCATCAAATTGAAGTAAATATATACATTATTACATTTAACTAATAAAATTTTTCATTGAGCATCTTCATAGGTTTGCGTGAATAAGAGATATGTATGACGATCCACTTTGAACATTCACAAAAGAATTTGCAATACTATTTACTATAAAATATATTTTTGAAATTGGTAATCACGTGCAACGCACGTGACATAAAACTAGTGTGTATATATATATATATATATATATATATATATGGATCCCAATATGATTACCATTTATCATATTGACTATAAAAGGAGATTTTTTCATCAGAGTAATAAATGTAAGTATTCATTTGATAAAAATTTAGTAAGACATCTTCAAATAATTTCTCTTCATCCAGAGTATTTTTCTTAAAATGAATAAAATACATCTTTTAATTTTAACACTATTGTAAACACAACATTTTGATAAGTGTTTTGTGCAATTATTTCAGATTGACTTGTCTGAAAACTAATATAGAAATATATATAATGTGAATCGAGTGACAGGTTGATCAGTATCGGACACTAACAAAACCATAATTAAGCAAGATTTAGTTTCAAATATATTTGAAAGCAACATAATTTTTTAACTAAATATGGTTTATCCAAAATGAAAGAAAATAATAATGTGCTTCGACAAGCGATGTAACTTCTTCAATCATACATACATCACCATTTAAGAATTAAAAAATATTTCTGTTTTTTTAAATTAACCATAAAAATTGAATATTTTTAAGCATATTTAAATACTGTCAAAGTTTATATTTCAATATTCCTAACCAATATATAATTGTTCCCTTGTTTCAATATTTAATTATGGACATCCATGAATCAAAATATACTTTTTTATTTTAAAAAAAAACTAGATGAATGAAATATGTAAATAAATACGTTTTCGATAACTTTATGACCATTTTTTATGTACACTACTTAAATTTAAACCACATTAATATTTCTCCTAATAAGTGGTCAACATAATACCAGAGCCATAAGTAAATATATTTCAAGATGATTCTATTTAACTTTTATCTAATATCCCCTCATTTAGTGTTTTTCCAAAATAGTACTTTCTAGCAATAAGAAAATCTCTAATTCAAAATTTTTAAAATATACAAAATTAAAGTTTTCTCTATAAATAGGAATCAATCCTAGGCAAGAAAATCACAACTACTTCTGCTACTACAACAAAGTCATTTTAATCCTCATATCCAAACAAACACATTTCTCCTCCCCTTTAGCCATGACTAGAAACAAAGTGAACTATGCTTTCATTGAAGATGATAGTAAAAGAAAAATCTCATATTATAAAAGACTCAAAAGGCTCTTGAAAAAATCTGATGAACTAAAAACACCTTGTGATGTTGAAGTGGCTACACTCATATACGACCCTTACAGAAATGAACCATGTACATTTCCAAATAATGATGTTGTACGCAACATTTTTATAAAGTTTAAGGAGTTGCCGACATTGGAGAGATCTAAAAACATGGTGACAAGACAAGAGTTCACCATAAAAAAGATCAAGAAGTTGGAGGAACAACTTCAAAAAGTAAGAAAGGAAAATAGGGTCAAGGAAATAATAAATGAGATGTATGCGGTGTTCGAGAGAAAAACTATTTTTGTGGACATGGATTCTTCCTATCTCAACGACCTATGTTGTGTAATCAAGAAGAATCTCAAACGGGTACGTAAACTAATGATAAAAGAGGATGATGGAGAGGGTTCTACATCGAATGCCCCTCAACCCATTGTTGAACCAATGGTACCCACTAGGAACAACTCTGAAGGACCAAGGTATCCTTCTCCTTTATTGTTTTCACAAATGTTTCCTCCAATGGTTCCACAATTGTTTTCTCCAATGCCTCATCACATGGCTGTTGGAAAAACACCTGGACTGACCCATCCAATGCCGTCAACAATAAGGGATTCTCTGATTCCTTCACCAACGATGGATTCTCTAATGCCTTCACCAATGATTGATTCTTCGATGCCTTCATTAATTATGGATCCTCGAATGTATTCTCCAGTGTCTCCTACATTGACACAGCAAATGGAATCGTCAATGGATATCCCTTCAATTGGTATATAATGTCAATGAATAACAATCAGAATTCCTATGTTGACTTACTAGATAGTCCTACAATTTTTCTCAACGGGAAGGATGATGTTGTGATGACTTTATTGGATGATCGGTTTTTAAGATTATTAATGTGCAAGATCCAAACAACACCAAAAAATTCTAAGGACCAATGTGTGTATTTTTAACTAGTACTATTTTCTATGTATATATGGTTACATGGAGTATTTATGTCGTTTACTAGTTTTCATATCCAAATTGTGTCATTGGACTCTCCGAATAAGTTTTCCTTCGTCCTCCTTTGAAGTGTCTTTCTGTCATATTCCTTGATTTGTTTCAAAGTTTGTAGTTTCAATCACTTATTAAATCGATGATCAATTAGTTTAATGTTTATTAGATAATGATTTATTTATTATTCATTTATTACTATTATTATTGAAATGTTGTTGTTAGTAATTTTTTAAAATGACCTCTTACACTTCAAAATCTAACAATCCAATTTACATATGGGGTAAAATTTTATTTTTAAACTTTCTGGTGTAAACTAGCAACACATCTAATATTAAAATTAAATTAAAAATAATATAATTAATTGTCTTATTTAATATGCATATTTCTTTTTTAAAATATGGTGATAGTACAAGATTCATTAATTTTGTGGCATTTGTATGTTAAAAACTTCAACGGTTCTATTTTTAACTTAATTTTTAGAATTGATGTTTGTACTCCCAAAACATAGAATTGGATCATCACATTTATATTTTGGTTCCATTTTTCTAATTTTTTTCTCCATTCGTGAAGTAGAGAAATTCTTCCTATGTACGAAGTCTATTGGACAAAATAAATGTATCCCCTGCATTAGGAATATAATTTTTTGTGTTTATTTATCAACTGGAAGACAAAAATATTCAGATAGGAAAAAAAATAAAGCAAGGGAGATGGTAATATATTAATAGGTAAAAATTGAAAAATGACGGTTAATAATCCATAAAATTTAATATAAAAATTGAGATTTACAAATATCCTAAGGTAACTGAAACCTGTCAGTGAATGTTTTAAGCTTGTTGAAATATTTTTTTATGATATTCATTTGAGCCGAATAGGCATATTTATATTGTGATAATTTTTCATGTTTGGCCATGAACTTTTAATTTTAAAGAACGGTTGGTTTTTATATCTATTTTTTTGTGTGCATATTCATGTGTTATAGTATATCTTT
This sequence comes from Solanum tuberosum, assembly GCF_000226075.1. NCBI lineage: Eukaryota > Viridiplantae > Streptophyta > Magnoliopsida > Solanales > Solanaceae > Solanum > Solanum tuberosum. The sequence continues at coordinate 118,514 of NW_006239431.1, forward strand.
TAGGTTTTATTTATACTTAGATCTTTCCCAATAGTTGTCTTTATTGTCAAATCGGGTGACTTGTCCAATTATGGATTTGCTAGAGACAAAGTCAATGCAAGATACTATGGATAGTTTGGTTGATAACAGGTGACTGATATGATCCAAATAAATTACGTCAATTTTAAAATGATCCATGATATTGAGTGTTAATGTTTTCATTAAGTTGTTGTCATTCCTATAGAGTCGAATGCTTCAAGTTTGTATTGATAGTTGTTTTCTATTTGGTTGACATTTTCCATGAGTGGTGACTGTTTGTCTTCACCTTTTCATTTGTCGTACCCCAGAAGTCTTTATTGACCTTAAAATGAGTATGTATGAACTAGCTGAGAAATACATAATGGACAAGTTTATGATACTACATTTGTGCATGTTGACATCTTCCTGAGAGTGAGTGTTTGATTCTTAATAAAAAATTCTCTAGATTCATTTATACTATATATTTCGGGGATCCTCTTTTCCTGAGTTGGCACATATAAATAGAAGAGGTGATTACCATTGTCAAATAGTTTTCATGAAATAATACATAGATTGTATGAATGATAATTGAGCTTAAATCTTGTCATGTGATAAACTATCGCTTCTATGATTCAAGTTTCTGTCAAGTCAAATTCTTGCTAGGTAGATGACATCACCCGAGTCTACACCCTGGACGTGGCCGGCACTTGAGAACCATTGTTGGTCCCCAAGCGAACCCTCATCCTAGTTGACTACAAGCGGAAGACTAACTCAAGCATACAAAAGCTTCAAAACTGACTAAAAATTCATGAAACTTAAATACAAAGCTTTAACTCAAAATAAAACTCAGAATAATATAATATTTTCAACTCGCCCCAAAATAGGCAACTTAAGTCTTTAAAACATTTAGCAAATATCCTTATCCTGGCTGACTACAAGCGGAAGACTAACTTAAGCATGGAAAAGCTTAAAAACTGAATAAAAATTCCTGAAACTTAAATACAAAGCTTTAACTCAAAATAAAACTCAGAATAATATAATATTTTCAACTCGCCCCAAAATAGGCAACTTAAGTCTTTAAAACATTTAGCAAATTAAATGAACAGACTTCTGAAACTCTACTATCTATCTATGAAGCCTCTAAATGACAAAGATGGAAGTTGGGACAAGACCCACGACCTCCTAACAATTGATATAACGAAAATTAAAAGTGGAACCCTCCGGAAGCAAGGAGGCTCACCATAGCTAACTCGAACTCCATGTGGTATCAACGAAGCTCCTGTTGATGATCTTGAATACATGTATCTACATCATGAAATGATGCAGGCCAAATGGCTCAGTACGTGGAATGTACGAGCATGTAAGGGGAATTCTAAAGCATAACATAAAATAAGCTTGAACTTGAAAAAAAAGGAAACATACTTACCTCTTTTCAAACTTACTCAACTCAAGGAATACGCAAGGATATTTGAGCCTAAACCATTTGTTGTCAACCTATTAAAACCTCTTGAGCTAAATTGTCCCTAACTTCTAACCCATAAATCCTTTTCTAGGCATTAGTTTGTTTGAATAACCAACTTAGGTCAAAAACCTATGTTGTGGTTTGGAAAGGAAGGACGAAGGAAAACAAAGTGGAAGATAAAGAAAGAAAAAGTGAGACTCAACTTTGAAGTTTATTGCAAAAAGAAGGAACCCTTCTTTATAAAAAATATGATGGACAAAAGTTTGAAAATTGAAATGAAAAAGAAAGTGTGATGAAATAAAAGGGGTGTTAAATAAATTGGAAGAAATTGAAATTTGAGTCTCCAAGTGAAAAGAACCGAAGGAACTTGAGAAGATTTGAAGATAAGTACAACAATGCTTTGAAAGGTGAAGTCAATGAACCAAATTGACCATAAATTTAACCTCAACCCCATTACAAGCCTAAAAAGATGTTTGAGATCTTGCATAAGCAAGGTTGTGTGGTGATTCAAAATATGAGCAAATATATGGGATGAAGATTGCATGTGTGTCTCTTTCAGAGAGTGAGAGTTGTATTGATTCCTAAATTCTTTATTGATTTGTTTTGTGAGAGCATAGAATCGTTCTTGATGTGAGGAAACTTGAATGCATTTGTTGAACCATGATTTTGCATTAGAAACAAAGTAGTAGTGAGCTTGAGCTTGGGTTGATACTGACTAGTCATTCTTTGAAGATTTTTTAGCATTACTGAGTATTGCATATGCTTGATAGTTGTCTTGTGGTTATACTTTATTGTTAACTCTCATTGAGATCTGTTATAGACACCTTTGTTGAACCAATTGTGTTTTGGATTTACTTGAGGACAAGCAAATGTTTAATTTGGGGGTGTTGATGACTGGCAGATTTGCACTCATTTGAGGCTTTTTAGTTCAACTATTAGTGTTCTCAATGCTTATTTACTTCTTATTCTAATAATATTTTGATGATTTGTAACCATGAAGGATAAAGGACAAGGAAAGGATGAATGAATGAGAAAATAGGCCAAAAACACTACAAAAATGTATAAATTTTCACACTGGTGATCGCCTAAACAAAAACGTGAATCGCCCATTAGGCTTAATATCGCCGAAGTTGATAGAATTTGATGTCTAAATGTCAAGGACGATTTTCAAAGATAAGTTATATCTGTCATCCCCCGAATGAATAAAGGCGACCCCAAATTTCATCACAAAAAGTGACAGACTACTTAGTGAATATGAAGGCTAAATAAGGTGAACAAGGAGGATTTCGGTGACTCGCTTGTTGTGAAAGAAGGATTCAATGGAGTCCGCCCACTGAGGTATATATGTTTGAATTCTGAAGCCACTAGAGGGCGATCCGAAAGATAAAACTTTGATTCACAAATTGAGCTCAGTGATCCCAACTAATGTCACCTAATGGGGTGCGAAATAAATTTTGGGGAAAGTATAAATAGCTTTGAAGAGAGAGAAAAAGTATCTTTTTGAGAGTTTTTACTCTTTAAACGTTGAGAAACAAAATATGCAGTTTCATTCTTAGTTTTGGGGTTCTGTTAACCTTGTAATCGATAATAAAGGGTTGAAAACAATGTGGGTGTTGAAGATTATTTTTCAACTTGAACATATTCATGGCTGCTAACATCATAGGTATATTTTCTTTACTTTTTATGACGTGTGGCTAAAATGGTAATTTCTAGAGGTGTGAATATGGGGTTGGATGTTGATTTAAATTAGTTGGTCTTTTGCATTACTCCGTTTTGATGAAGTTCAGTATTGGATTTGAGTTGTTTAGCATGAACTTAATTTAAGGGTTAAGCTGGCTAACTTAATCCTACTCTAGATCTCCAATTGGTGTTTGAAAGTGATCAATAAAAGTGGTTAATCAACTCAATGTGTGCAAATTAGATAATTTTAGCTGCAAAAGCAAGGTATTAGGTTGATTTGGGAATTACATAGCTTAGACCGAAAGGAAATTCTGTCATGACCCGAGGCTATTCTATAACGACTCGAACCGTCGTTAATTAAGAAAGGCAAAAATTTGCAAAAATTATGGGCCACTGTCCCACCACAGCGGGCCTGTTACTGTTAGGACGGTGGCGCCAGGGCGGGATAAGTGAGCACCATAGCGGGATTGGCGAGACAGAACGTAAATGATGAGAAATCCTATTTTCTCCATCTTCCTAAAATACCTAAAAAAGTCGTAAAATACCCTAGAAACCTCAGAAATACTTGCTTAGAAATGAACGAGAAGGAGATTTCTAGCGTGGGGATGGCGAAATATTACAAATTCTTGGCTAAATTCACCGTCACGAACCCGAAAAAACTCGAATCAAAGTCAAAAACTCCGTACAATTGCTTGGCGCCCAGGTAGGATAGGTTTTTACAATTGAGTAGTTATAAATATGTGCTTACTATGTAATATATGTAAATCAATGGTAGGGTTGTGTGTTGACCTTCGTGCACCGAGTAGTTTCCATGAACAATCCCTAGAATTCATAGTATGTGGGTTTATGCCTTGTGAGGGGGTGGGGGAATTAATGTGTTGTTAGAAACTTAGATTTGCTATCATGGATAGCATTGGGTCGAGAACAAGGACATGAAATCAAAAGTGGAACTAGATTCCGGAATGTATGCTACATTTGATAAATTGAAGTGATGAAAGTGAGGAATTATGATGAATTGTGATTAAATCCTAATAAGAAATCCTAATGATGAACTAGGGCTAAGTTTGGTCGATATATATTCATGTATGATAGGGATTGAGGAGTCATTCGTAGGTGATGGTTGTGATTCTATGTTTGTGTGATGTATTCTTGTTTTTGCTTCATTATGAAACTTGTATGTATAAGAATGTTGCAATGTGATCACCCTTGTTGTAAATGAGATAGACAAATTATCATTGCCATGGAATCATGACTTAATTGTATGATCTTGAAGATGTACTTGTGATTGTGATTGTGAGTGTGGTGTGTGAATGGGATCGGATTGCCACGTTCCGGCATAACTAACTTGGATCGGATTATTACGTTCTGACATAAACAACTTGGATCGGATTATCACGTTCTGACATAAACATGGGATCGGATTGCCACGTTCCAGCATAAACATGGGATCGGCTGCCACGTTCCGGCATACTAACTTGGGGTCGGTTGCCATGTTCCGGCATGCTAACTGTCTGAGTTTGGTTTTCGTGAGAGGACCAATGATGTGCTATTAAATATGAGTTGTTCGGTGTTCGTGTGCTTGTTGATAGTATGGTATATGCTTGATAAACGCTTGTGAGTATAGTGTTGTATTGGTGGTACTTAGTGGACACCTAATATGACATTTTTTAGATGGTTGTTAGTGGACGGTAATGGTGAGAGAAAGGATAGTAAATGCTTGTCACGCCCGAGGAGTGCAACTGGCTCCTAATGCCAAAACTCAGGCCCGAGCCGACCCTATTGAACCATTTGCTACTAGCACATGGCAGCCACACACAATCAAGAAAAAAAACAAGTATATCTCAGGTTAGAACTAAGCCCTCGGCCCTGTCAACTGATCTATAAAAGAAATAGCTACTCCCAGGAGATCATATAAATAAATAGACAACTAGCACAGAAGTCCTGATTGGGCCGTCGAGACCACCATGATATCTATACCAAAACTAAAAGCAGGTATATATCAATACAATACATCAAACAACTCACAAGCTTCAGCAAACCAACAACATAGGTCAGTATGGCCATAACGTAGCTATACACCCCTACACACTAGTCTGCAATCCTCTAAGAGTAGTAAAGATTAGCGGGACAAGGCCCCAGACTACCCATAAAGATATATACAACAAAGGTAACAAACCGCCCAACTCTGGCACCTCCGGAGGAAAGGGGCTAGCCAACAGGATAAAAGTCAATCTTGCTGCTGAGGATGTCTACTCGGTCGTCTGTCAGGACCTGCATGCATGAATGCAGCACCCCCAAGGCAATGGGGCGTCAGTACAAAATAATGTACAGAGTATGAAAGGCAATAGACTATGAGGAGGTATCCTGATATACTTGAATAATCGGATAAATAAATCAAGGATAAGATAAGTGTACTGACCTACTCCTAAATCTAAACTTATCAAAAAATAATAAAACATTAGCCTACCTAAGCCCTCATAAGCTCGGCAAGTAGAAACAACACACATGACCCCCTACTCAGGCCCCCATAAGCCCGAAAGGTGCCAATCAACCTATATACCCCTATTGGTAGTCCCCTAGCCCCGTAGGTAGTCACATAGCCCTCTTAGGCATTAATATAGCCCCGTAAGCATCACATAGCTCTCTTAGGCATCAGCATAGCTTATAGACAACTCATAGCCCTCTTAGGCAACAACATGTCCCTATAGGAAGCACATAGCCTTCTTAGGTGTCAATATTACCCTGTAGGAAACTCATAGCCCTTCTAGACATCAATATATCCCCGTAGGAAACTCATAGCCCTTTTAGGCACCAATATAACCCTGTAGGCAGAACATAGCCCTTCTAGGCATAGATCACATTCCTACAGGTAACCACAATATCCCTAAGGGTAACAATAATAATCCAATCACTAAAAGTGAGCAATTTAGTTATAAGCAACCTATACAAATAGCCTCTAAGTCGTGTCCAACATAGGGACGCTACTAACTGAATAAGAATCTCGATAAGGGAGGATTATATCAACTCGAGCAGCCAACAATCAACGATAATGGCTACAAGTGTAACAAGGATAACAACCCAATTACATTACTCCTAAGCATTAAGGAAACATGTCGTAAGTAGGGAATAGCCTTAACATACCTTTCCAATGAATGCTCGAAAGACCGTATTTCCTTCACAAAAGTTGTTCCTTATGTCCTAAGCTTCGCAAACACTAAATATACACCTGGTACGCACCTATAAATAGTTCATAATTAATCCTAAATCGGGAGATTTTCCATATTTCCCCAACTTGTCGAAACGTCCGTAGAAATTCATAAAAACAACCGTAAAAGGGTCCCGAAATGATTACCTTAGTTAACCAAGTGTAAACCTTGAAGAAAAACCAATAGCTACAAATTTATATCTTCAAAAACCAGCTCCAAACGCAGCTAATAGAAGGGAAAAATGATTGCCACGTGTAGGGATTATATTTCTAGGCACGGGGGTAATGTTTAATGGTAGAAATCATCAAAAACTAACCTTCATCATGCTAGAACTCCATAGGAACTCTCTCTTAAGCTTTCTCTCTGGTTTGGAACTGAAATGTAATGCTTTCATGGCTTAAAACGTTAAATAAGCCGACATACCATATTTTTTACCCGACCTGGATTCTGCCCTGGCAGTCCCTAGTAAAACCCTCACAACCTTTTGCTCTGATCTCGGTTTGATACGGGGTTTTATGCATTGAAAACTAGACTCGTAAGCCTTCGATTTAATGGGTGATAGGCTTTCTAACTCTTTATATATTAGGAGAAAACATCCAAGACATTTGACCCAAATTTTAGACAAATCTTTAAAAAGTAACTTACGGTAACTTTCGCCAACTTTTAATTTGCCACTTACTTAACTTCAAAACTTGAGATACAACCCTTGAACACTTAAAATATGACATACCACATCATTTTTAATTTATTACTCATCCTCCTTGTCTTTCCACGAAGATACGAGTTAATTTAGACGTTTTGGAAAGTCGGGGTGTTACATCCTTCCCCTCTTAAAAACATTCGTCCTCGAATGAAAAAAAATAAAATCTAAGTCACGCGGTTAAGTTTTTCACTATCCAGGAACCTAAACTGTAAAAAGTATAACCTAGGCGTCTCTCATGACCACATAAATTGCTAAGCACTATAACTCCGCAATAACAGTGCGATTAAATGTACAACGACAACAACAATAATAATAAGCAACAATATAAAAAAAATCAGATAGGTATCTTACCTCACTGCACCAATATAAACTAATATGACATCACCCTGGGATATGAAACAAGTGAGGATATTTGGACCTCATGTCATCCTTAGTTTCCCAGGTCACCTCTTCTCTATTCTTGTTTCTCCACAATACTTTAACCGAAGCCACCTCTTTGGTCCTCAATTTACGGACCTACCGATCTAATATGGCAACTGAAGTTTCCTCGTAGGACAACTCCTCTGTGATCTGAACATCCTCAACTGGGACAACCCGAGAAGGGGTCTCTCACGCACTTCTGTAGCATAGATACATGGAAAACTGGATGAACAGATTCTAGCCCCGAAGGAAATTCTAAAACTCATAAGCCACTCGTCCTACCCTCCGAAGTATCTGGTATGGCCCAATGAATCTTGGACTAATCTTGCTTTTTTTGCCAAATCTCATAACCCCCTTCATAGGCGAGACTTTTAAGAATACCCAAGCATCGACGCAAAACTCTAAGTCCCTTCATCGCACATATGAGTATGACTTTTATCGGCTTTGAGCTATTAGTAACCTCTCCCGTATGAGCTTGACCTGCTCCACCGTCTACTGTACTAAGTCGGGTCCAATCAACCCTGACTCACCTACCTCAAACCATCTAATAGGGGATCTACATTTTCGCCCATACAAAGCCTCATAAGGTGCCATCCCAATGCTGGAATGATAACTATTATTGTATGTGAACTCTATAAGAGGTAAGTGGTCATCCCAACTCTCCTTAAAGTCTAGCGTACACGCCTGTAGCATATCCTCGAGTGTCAAAATTGTGCGCTCAGCCTAGCCATCTGTCTGAGGGTGAAAGGCTGTACTAAGATTAATTTGTAAAGAAGGGCGACAAAAAACTCATTGTGAAGATAGGTATTCTCTAGATAAGAAATCTGGAAGAGAGTTATCACTCCCCTTTTTATAATGGATTTCAAAATCAAAAGGAGCTAAATGGGCCTGCCACCTAGCAAAAATTAATTTTGAAGCATCATGTTTAAAATATTTATCAAACATATATTTCATAGATTGTGCATCGGTTTTTATTAAAAAATTTTGATTATATAAATTATCTTGAAATTTTAATACACATTTGACGATGGTTAGCATTTCATGAGCCACCGTAGCATATTTCTTTTGAGCATCTCTCCATTTTCCGGAATGAAATCGGATTAAATATTCATTTTTGTCATGGGGATTGATTTGTTTCAATATTCCACCATAACCAATGTTAGACGCATCTGTCTCAATAATCTTCTGCCATGCAGAGTTAGCAAGGGTCAGACAAGGCAAATATTGAACACGAAGTTTAATATTCTTTACCAAATTGGTGTGACTATCAGTCCATGGAGATTTATGATCCTTTTTTAGCTTGTCATATAAGGGAGCTAAATCTCGAGATATTTTTCTATAAAAGGGGGATGTATAATTCAGACTTCCCAAAAATCGTTGCAATTGAGTTTGATCTGTATTAATATCAAGAAACATTGAAGTAAATTCAATCGATCGTTGAATTGGGGTAATCTTCCCCTGACAAATAAGATGTCCTAAAAATCTTACATTAGTTTGAAATAAAAATCACCAAACCATTCTGTTTAACAATTTTCTTGAAAAATGTCTAAATGTTTGGTATGCATTTCAAGAGTCTTTGAGTAAACAAAAATATCATCAATATAAACAATGATGAAATCTAAATATGGGTTGAAAATATCATTAATAATTTTTTGAAATTCAGAAGAAGCATTTTTCAAACCAAATGGCAATTTGTTCAGAAATTAATTTAATTTTTTCTTGTACTTTGGGGGATTTCAAAGTATCAAATATATTCATACTAAACAATTCACGTTGTAGAGAATCAACATGCTTTTACTTCATATCAATTAAAGCATTAATATCACGAGAAATAGGGTCAGTGATAAAAGTATAACTAATATTCTGCATAAGTAGCAGAAAATCCTTTAGCAGTTATGCTAGTAAATGGATAAATAGCATTTATAAAAGGTGTTCCAAGTATAATTGGAGGGTATAGCTGATTTTTAACCAAGAAAAAGAAATGCAAAATGCAAACTTTGTTTTGGCAAATGCGCGTATTGGCAGTTTATACTTTATATCTAAAGCATGTCCCGAAGCAGATTTAACCATATGAGTAGTTTTTTCAAAATACTTAATAGGTACAAGACCTACTTGGATACAACTAACATCGGCCCCACTATCAATCACAACAACATTAGTTATGGAAAACTGATTATCAATCAATATGGTGCACCATTTATGAGCAGTAACAATTTGCATCATTCCAAAAAACATACCTTGTCTAGGATCAGGATTAAAAGGTATTGCAAGAATATTATCTTCAGCAATATATTTTCCTTTGTTATTAACAATTTCAATCTGAGTAAGACGATGATCATATATCATTTGATTCTGTTTAATAGATTTATTCTCCTTTTTCAAATTTTCAATTTCATCTTTCAAATCATCAAAAGATGAATCTCTCATAGAAATAGTTTGTTTATGAACTATTTGTTTATGAAGTCTGTTGTTAATTTTAGACAGAGAATAAGGAGCAGAATATTCATATTCAAAATCATTCTTTTGTTTTTCAGAAATTTTTTGAAAAACTAGTAGTATTATTAACAACTAATTGAATAATTTTTTCATGAAGGTTATTATTAGTAACTTCTTTCATAAGTTATATCACATTATCAGAAGTAATAGTGTTTAGATTCAAATCTTCAAATTGAGATTGCAGTTTATAAAAGAACTCATCACTTTCACATAAGCAAGTATCACCATTGCAAGTATAGCAAGCATTCATATTATCACGCTGATTATTATCAGATGATTCAGGCAACTCCATTTCTTCTTCTGAACCTGAAGCAGAATCATAATCGGACTCAGAACTAGAAGTATATAAAAAACTATAAACCTTATCATGAACTTCTTCATCAAGGTCTAATGCTTTCAGCTTTTCAAGCTTGCAATTGGGTGCTAAATGCCCAAAATTTCCACACTTATAACATTTAATCTTGGCGAGTTTCCGCTTAGACCTATTCTTGGTAAATCTATTAGATTTACAATAAGCTTTTCTCTCGTCCCGTTCTTCCCTAGATCTATGTCTATGTTTAGACCTTTTCTTTCTATAAGGTTTGTCGGGATTGGAGCCTCTAGAATCTCTATGTTTGGTCTTTTTGCTATTAGCCGAAATATCAGGTAAACCAAACTGGGTACAAAAGTCTCCTAGCTGAGATCTTTCTCTAAGCTTATCCATCTTAAGCTGTATAGATAACTTTAATTCATTGCACAAATTTATCCCTTCTTGAATGCAAACGCCTATAAGTCGACCAAAAGTATAATCCTGGTAGGGAATTTTACCATGCTCATTTCTAAGCATCTTTTTAACCCTTATTGCAAATAATGGGGGAAGGCCATCTATGAAGTTGGCTTTCCAATTATTTAACTTGTTTTCGGGTAGTTCCATTAGCCTACTTAAATAGGTATCTTTATACCACCTGAATTCTCCCAAGGTTCTACAATGTAGACAATTTAACAGGGTACGAACAGTTTCAAACTGATTGGTAAATCTACCATTAAAATGTTCTAAAATGGTTAAGACTAAGGCATATACAACTTCTTCTCTATTTGCAACAAGAGCCATACCTAGGTTATCAACACCATCACTACTAGAAGTAGCATTAATAACAACAACTTTTTGCTCAAGGGTCATATAATTATCCCACCAACCTCGAAGTTGGCTAGTAAAATCTGCAATTATCATTTTACAAATATTTTTATCTGTGTTTTTATCATTTTTACAGATAGTAGCATACATAAGCATTCTATGAACAAGAATAGTAAGCTGTCTATCAGTCAGACCATCGAGGTTCCATTCATAAATCTCAGAACCGCTATACGAGGTATTAGTCTGATTTCAATCTCGTTCCTCTATAAGCACATCTTGAGGAGTGAGTCTGGAATAGTAATAAGTTTACTTGCTAGGCTTGTGAGGAAACTTAGTATTACCACAATTCTTTTTGGAATAACCCTGAAGTTTATTGAATTCTAAAGAAACATGAATTTTAAAATCAAAGGTATATATTTTCCATTTCATCCGCAAAAATCTCAGATAAATCCATCGGTTTTGCACTAAATTCAGAAAACTTTTTATCAAGAAGTTCTTCGAAACCATAAATTGATTTAAATTTAAATTCTGAAATCTCAAAAGGCCTCTGCACAGGAGTAGTCATAGTCTGTGCTTCCACATTAGGTTTAGAGAATCTAGCTTGTTAACATCCGAATTCAAGGAATAATAATAATAAAAATAATAATAATAATAACAATAATAATAATAATAGTAATAGTAATACTAATACTAATAATAATAATAATAGTAATAATAGTAATATTAATAATAATAATAATAATAATAATAATAATAATACTTTACTAATATTAAAAGTACAAAAACATAAGTTTAAAATAAAATAAGTGCAAAAATGTACATTAAAATTAATCAACATTACTACCTCTAATCTAAATACTGATTCTATATTATTTTTGTACCAAAATAATATATTTACCATCTAATAAATGACGAATTATCAATTAAATGGGAAGTGACCACATATTAATCAATTAATTACGTTTATTGAGAATCTTAAAGTTTAGAAAAATAAAATTTGAAATGTTCATATTCATCTTACCTATTCAATTGATTTTTTCTTTATTTATTTGTTTATTCAATTCATCAAAAACGTATGCCTCCTCTAGCTATATATATTCCAGATGTATCCACATTTTCTATGGTTCATGTGTTTTTTATTTTTCAAGATCCTCAATTGTATTAGAAAATATTATTTTATTTTTTTAGTCGATTTTCCTTTAATAGTTATTTAAACAGTATTTGACAGCTAAACTTTTTGGACACTATTTACTGTTCTAGCAATAAAAATTTAGACAAGGATATATAACTGAGGTTGAACGTGGGAGTGAGTTCCCATAATTTTATAACAAGCTTGAATAAAGTGAGTTTGTTGAAATTAAATTGTTTTCTAAATCAATATAATTGTATTTTTTTTTTGTGTATGGTATTTTATGATTAATATTTCTCCTAATATTTTGCAATTTATAATATTGAAAGGCATAACTTTATATCCACAGAGTATTTGACATTATTCATACTATACCTTAGAAATAAGCAATATATATGATGCTAAATTTTTATGTATTTCCATCAACCCCCACCCTTCCTCTCTTTATATATATATTTAGAATGTCAAACAGTATTGCACGTGTAATACTATAGTCTTATAGTTGGATTACAAAAAAGGCTCTATAAAAGTTAAGTGACATTTTCTTCTATTTAATTTATTTTAAAGATATTTTAAAAAAAGTTAAGTCACTAAATTATTAAAAATCTTTTTTTTTCTTCCATTACATCACTAGACTCTTTTTGTTCTTCAATTACACATGCCAACACCAAAATCTTCAAAAAATAAAAAATTATTTATAACTTCATAAAAAAAAGAAGCAAAAATGACTCTTTGTTAAATTTTGAAAATACTATGTTAAACAGACACATCATATGCATTCACCATCTGATCACATTTTCAATCCCAAGTCCAAATTCTTCATAGTCTGAATTTTATAGAAGTAAATATAATGTAAAGATGTCACATACCAAGGCATTAACAATACGAGATCATTTTGTAATTTCAGTTAAAGCTTATCATGGGGTGAAATAAGAAGAAGAAATAAAATAAGGATCGTGAGTTGTATAGTAATTTTGATCTAAAGCTACGTGAACTCTTGATGAGTATAATTTTGTTCTTATGTTCTTTAGCTTTTTGTATTGGAGCCTTTTAAATTTGTATTAAAAGTTAAAATACTAAGAGTTTTAGTTTTAAAAAGTGATTATTATAATATTTATAGAAAATATTACCCCATAATGTTGTATATTTTTATTCTTAAATTTAAAGCTAATTAATATTCATATTATTAGATTAGGTGTTATATAATCTTAATTGATTTTACATATTTATGTATTTCTTAGTTTTCAAACAAATAAGTAAAAATAAAATACATATTCATATTATTAGATTAGCTTTATACATATACATATGCATATACATATTAATCAATCCAAGTTTTGGCATATCTATAAAAATATATTTTGTGATAAATAACTATCAACATAAAATTGTGTTTGTACAAATTTTATGAATTAGTAGGAGACAAATGTGCAACGCACGTTCTGCATAACTAGTAAATTATAGGGAGAAGGGGCAAATATACCTCGTTATAAAAGTGGTACACGTCTACGTATCGTCTAACAAATGATGCATATTTACCATCTTCATGAACAAACGTATATTTACTGAATTAAATAAAAACTAAAGCTTATTTTTTAATTCCAAAAAGGTCACGTGGCTTTATAAAGTTGCTTCACCCATTTTTTCGCCCCTCCAAAACGTGACCTAAATTACAAATGATAAAGTAAAATCATTTGTTTAAAAAAACATACCAAATCAAAAACTAGAGAAACATGCTCGAATGTTTTCTATGGGCTGTGATGGGATGATTATGATCCCTTCCCCCCCTAACCAAAGAGCTCGGATTCGAAGTCCGTAAAAATTGTAAAGATTCTATAGGACCGTCATTCCCAGAAATGGATTTCGCATTGTGCAAATCTGAATTTAGTTGGACTCCTATATGAGTACCGAATACCAAATAAAAAATCACCAAAAGATTAAAAATCCAAAAAATAATTTGTTCCCATTAATTTTGCCCTAAGAATAAGTACAAAGAAATTGAAAATAAAACGTAAAAGTAAACTAATAATTTTGAATTAGAGGGTAAAATTTAAGTATCTATATTTATAAAATATATAGTAGTGGCAGTTAAACCGGTATTTTTTCACTAATTAGTTTTATTACTATATAATAACGGTTGTTAACCATCTTCTTTACTCACTTCATATTGGAAAATAAAACTGCAAAATCTCTACTCATTTTTTTTTTCTGTTTTGATTCTGTCTGCAACAAAAAACATGTTAGCTGCAGGACGCAAGAGATTACGTAGTGATGAAGAACATGCTTATCCTAGAAATAATTAATTATAAATATAAATTGGGATTAACTTTATTATATTTATATCCTAAAGATATAAGAAAGGAAGAATACAAAAATATAGAAATCAATTACGAAGTTACATTTAAAAACTCAAAAAGATGGAGATATGAAAAATAAAAATTCACTTACAACTTCATATTGGAGAATATTCATCTTGTAACTATGATAATTACATATTTCTTAATGAAAGATAGCAAAATATAAAAAGAGATTGTGCTAAATGTTTTCTGTCTCTATTCCTCTGCACAATACAAGTATATATAGCAAAATATAAAATATAACCAACTACCCCACTATCCTAATTATGTCCTAACCTTAAATAACTAAACTACTATTTACATGGAAGTGAACCCCGAGAAGGTTTACTTTACGTGGAATAAAACTGGAAAAAGATAGCAACTACCCAACTATCTCCTAATAATTAGCTACCTTAAATAACAAAACTACTATTTACATGATGCAAAAAGGGAAAAGTAAAACTATAGTTTACAGATGGAAACCAGAAGTAAAACTATAATTCAAGTAAAACTATAATTTTTGTTGTCTGAAAAAAAGAAGATTATGTTAAACGTTGTCAACGCGTGTTGCTGTTGATCCCTTTTTCTCAAGATTATTCTCCGATGAGTCTCCAATAAATCCAACACCATCCCTCAAGTTGGAGGGGGAGGAACGAACACCCAACTTGTTCAATAGGAGACGATGAGAAGTACCAGGTAGAGTCTTAGTAAACAAATCTGCTACTTGAGATGAAGATGGAAGAAAAGTAAGAGAAATCAAGCCATTGAGGTATTGTTGACGGACGAAGTGACAATCTAAGTTAACATGCTTCGTCCGCTCATGAAAGACATGATTTTTAGCAATATGAATTGCTTTTTGGCTGTCTGAATGGAGAGAAATTGGTAAGGAAGGAGGCAAAGACAAATCAGAAAGGAGACGAACTAACCAAGTCAGCTCAGTAACCACCCTTCTCATTGATCTGTACTCAACTTCAGCGGATGAAAGGGAAAGGGAAGGTTGTTTCTTTGATTTCCATGAAACAGGACCACCACCTAGGCTAATAAAAAAAACCACTAATAGACCGTCTAGAATCTAGAAAAGTAGCCCAATCAGAATCGCAAAAACCTAGGAGAGTGAAAGAAGGAGAGGAATTGAGAAAAATCTCCAAACAAGGATTGGAAAGAAGATATCGAAGAATATGGTGTGGAACTGCAAAATGTGCTTGATATGGAGACTGCATATATTGGCTAAGATGCTGGACCAAAAAAGAGATATCAGGCCTCGTATGAGTTAGAAAATTTAGTTGTCCAATTAGCTGTCGGTAAACACTGGGATCTGGAAGAGGAGATCACATGTCTGCTTGTAATTTTAGAGTGGGATCCAGAGGTGAAGAGACAAGTTTGAATCCAAGGCAATCATATTCAGATAAGAGTTCCAAAATGAATTTTCTTTGGGTGAGGATTAAACCATGAGGCTCTCAAATGACTTCAATGCCCAAAAAATAGTGCAAGTTACCTAAATCCTTGATCTTGAATTCTGAATCTAGGAAAGATTTCAATACTTCTAGTTCTGTCATATCATTACCTGTTAGCAAAATATCATCTACATATACAGCTAAGATAGAAATAGAGCTACCAGTGCATTTGTAAAAAAGTGAATAATCATTCAATGAGTGTTGAAAACCTTTGAAACTCAATGCTGCAGTCAGCCTTGCATACCATTGTCGCGAGGCTTGTTTGAGGCCATATAGAGATTTCTTTAGGCGACAAACTTGAGTAGGATCAGTAACCTTCAAACGTGCCGGAAACTTCATATAAGCTTCTTCCTCCAACTCACCATGTAAAAATGCATTGTTTACATCTAATTGGTAAAGACCCCATCCTTTCTTAATAGCAATTGCCAAAACACACCTTATAGTAGTAATCTTCAAAACATGACGAAAGGTTTCAGTAAAATCAACACCTTCTTTTTGAACTTCACCCGTAACAACCAATCGAGCTTTAAGTCTCTCCACGGAACCGTTAGATTTGAGTTTGACCTTGTAAACCCATTTATTGGGTATATCCTTCTTTCCAGGAGGTAATGATATGACTTCCCAGGTGTCATTAGCGATAAGAGCCTCTAATTCTCTTGTCATAGCCTCCTGCCAATCTGGCTATAAAATGGCTTGGGAAAAACTGGTAGGTTCTTTAATATGTGATAGAGAATTGATATATTGTTGATTAGACGTGGACAAAGCATTAAAAGTGCAACAGAAATAGGAGAAGAAAAGCAACTATCAGATACATTAGAAAAATATACAGTATTGCAAATGTAATCTTCTAAGTATGGAGGGGTCTTGGTAGATTTTCTCAAGGTGACAGGATTGATAGGAGAAATAGAAATCGAAGATGGTGAAGGAAGAGTGGTTGTGGGAGGTACTGGAGATGGAGAAGCCTGATCAGGAGAAAATGAAGAAATAATTGAAGGAGAGGATATAAAATGGTAATCATGTATAATTAGTGAATCTGTAAGAGGAAAAACGAAAATAGAAGGTTGAATAGAAGAATAAGGGTAGATATCTTCATAAAAAACAACATTTCTAGAAACAAAATAGTTTTGAGAATGTAAAATAAGTAACTTATACCCCTTTTTCCCAAAAGGATACCCAAGAAACACACATGGCTCAGCTCTATGATCCAATTTGGATCTACATTGGGAAAAAGTAGAAGCAAGACAACCAAAACATTTCAGGTTAGAGTAATTTGGAGAATGACCAAGAAGTTTCTCATATGGTGTTTGAAAAGGTAATAGTTTAGTCGGACATCTATTGATTAAATACGTGGCTGTCATAAGACAATCCCCCCAAAATCTTGGTGGAATATGAGACTGAAAAAGCAAAGCTCTACAAACTTCCAAAAGATGCCTATGTTTCCTCTCAACGACCCCATTTTATTGTGGTGTGGCAACACATGAAGTTTGATGAATGATGCCTTGTGAAGATAGAAAATTAGAGTTTTCGAAGCTTGAACCTAATTCCCAAGCGTTATCAGATCTAATGACTTTAACTTTCTTATTGAATTGCCTTTCGATCATTGCAAGGAAAGATTTGAGAATAGAGAATGCATTGCTTTTGGTCGCTAGTAAAAAAGTCCAAGTCCCTCTAATAAAATCATCCACTATTGTCAAAAAATACTTATAACCATCATAGGTAGGGGTTTTATAAGGTCCCCAAGTATCAATGTGAATTAAATCAAAAATTTGTTGAGATGAAATATGACTAATAGGGAAAGGAAATTTGGATTGCTTTGCTAATGGACAAATTGAACAAGGAATGGAAAATTTCAAACAAACTGAAATAGGAATTCCATTGATATTTTGCATATTTGATAAAGGCATATGGCCCAACCTTACATGCCATAACTTGCTTTGAACATCAGAAAGGGAAATACACAACAAACTGGATTTATCATCCTTTAGGAAATTTAAACTAGAGCTAGACTGAAAGCAGGATTTGTCAGAATAAAAAGCATCCGAAAGCCTATTCTACAAGATGTAGAGACCATTCTCACTTTCACCAAGGAGCATTGGGCTCTTCATTGAAGGGCCCTGCATGAAACAATGAGAAGTAGTGAAGAATATTATATTAGAAAGTTCTTTGCACAACTTGTGTACAGACAATAAATTGAAATGGAAACCAGGCATATACACCACATTATGAATGGTTAAATTTGAGAATAGTTTGATAGATCCTGAATGAGAAACCTTAACCCTTAGTGAATTAGGAAGGCTTACATAAACTATTCTAGGTAATGGTATAAGATTTAAAAAAAATTCTTTGTTGTAACTCATATGCTCAGTTGCACCCGAGTCTATTATCCACATCTTTTTAGTGAAGGCCTTACAACTAATATATGAGTTTAGAGAGAAAGGATTAGGGGTTAAAGCAATAACAACACAATTTACGGAAGCTATGACATTAGAATCATTGCCTTGATCCTTAGTTTTCACCTGCTGAAGCATTTGCATGACCTGTGCCACTGCATCTGTGTGAGGAGCTTCTTATGCTCCTCTGATTCTGCGCTAGTCATGAAAGAGTCTCCAGAAAATTCATTAGAAGTCACAACATTACTTTTAATAGAATTCTGAAATTTCTCTACTTAGTAAATTTAAAATCAGGTGGAAAACCATGTATTTTATAACATTTTTCAATGCTATGTCCTGTTTTCTTGCAATATCTGCATACAAGAGTGAACTTCTTGTTATCATAGTTCCCTTTTTGTCCCTTGAAATCAGTAGAAAATTGTCTTTGTCCATTGTTTCCCTGACTTGCAGCAATGAAAGAAGAAGATTCAACAAGAAATTTTGGTGTATTCTGGACCTCCCTTTGCCGCTCCTCTTGCATCAACAATGCATAAGCTTTAGGGGTCGAAGGGAGTGGTGAAATCATAAGTATATTACCTCTAGGTGCACAATAAGAGTCATTCAGTCCCATTAAAAATTGAACCAATACTTCATCTTGCTTGGACTTAATGTTCTTTTCCTTTGCTCCACACGAACAAGCACAATTGCATGGAATGTAGAAATTCAAGGTATTCAGTTCATCCCAAAGACGTTTCATCTTAGTGTAACAAGTAGAGATATCAGTGAACCCTGAACAAGGTCACTAAGTTCCTTTTGAAGCTAGAAAAGTTTCGCACCTGAACTCTGCCCAAATCTGGCTTCCAATTCTGCCCACAGATCTTTAGCAGTAGAAGAATATATAACACTTTCAGATATTTCTCTAGAAAGAGAGTTCAAGAGCCAGGAAATTACCATATTGTTTTCTCTGGACCAGGCAGAGTGCAAATCTGTACCAGCAACAGGTTCTTGAGTTGGTCTATCAATAAATCCCGACTTGTTTTTCGTAGTCAAGGCTATGAGCATACCTCTCTTCCATCTGCCAAAACTCTTGCCATCAAAAGCCATATTGACGAGGAATATACCAGGAGAATCCGAAGGGGAAATAAAAAAAGGATGAGAATGATTTATGAGAATAGGGGCTGCATTACTTCCAATAAGAGTGGGAACTTGAGACTCAGAAGAAGATGTGCTTACAGATTCTACCATTGTAACAAATTATAGATTAGGAAATATATGAGCATATGAGCAGAGATTTAAAACTTTGCTTCTGATACCATGAAAGATAGCAAAATATAAAAAGAGATTGTGCTGAATGTTTTCTGTCTCTATTCCTCAGCACAATACAAGTATATATAGCAAAAAATAAAATATAACCAGCTACCCCGCTATCCTAATTATGTGCTAACCTTAAATAACTAAACTACTATTTACATGGAAGTGAACCTGGAGAAGGTTTACTTTACGTGGAATAAAACTGGAAAAAGGTAGCAACTACCCAACTATCTCCTAATAATTAGCTACCTTAAATAACAAAACCACTATTTACATGGAAGTAAAAAGGGAAAAGTAAAATTATAGTTTACAGATGGAAACCAGAAGTAAAACTATAATTTGTGTTGTTTGAAAATAAAAAGATTATGTTAAACTTTGTCAACACGTGTTGTCGTTGATCCCTTTTTCTCAACCTTATTCTCCGATGAGTCTCCAATAAATCCAACACTTAACAAAAAGAAGATGAATATGCATGAAATTTTAAAGAATACTGATAAATAAATCAGTAAGAATTCTTATAATTACTTGGTAATGAAAATTTTACAACTGATGTAGACTAACCATATGTAGAATGCAAGATGATCACACACTTGAATGAAAGAAGGAAATATAAATAATGTTGTGTGAGTGTCTTTGATAGACTCTTCACTACCCCACTTATCTTACAAATTAAAATTCAAGGTTATTAGATTCTTCATTACCCACATTTAATTAGTACCTGAATATATGATTGCATTAAGAACTTGTTTGATGTATGAGTTTAAATATAACTATTAATTAATATTTAATTAATTAAATATATATTAATATTCAATTTATGTTAGGAGTAAGAGAAGGGAAAAATGATAATCCAACTTTGATGTTAGGGGCATCCCACTAATAATAATACTAGTCCTTATCCTCTAAGTTCAACCAATCCATATAATTCTTCGAACTAATCTCAATCATATTAGATTGAAAAGTATTTTTATAAAAAAAATTTAAAGCAATCGAAGGCCCAATTTTTACCATAGTCCCATGCTTTAAATTTCTCAAATTAAGCATCAACGAAGCTCCTATTGATGACCCTGAATACCTATATCTACATCAAGAAATGATGCAGGTCAAATGACTCAGTACGTGGAATGTACGAGCATGTAAGGGGAATTCTAAAGCATAAACATAAGCTTGAACTTGATAAAAAGGAAATATACTTACCTCTTCTCAACTCACTCAACTCAACTCAACTCAACTCAAGAATAAGATACTCAATTCAAAGATATGATACTCAACTCAAAAGTACTCAGATCAAGATAAAGCAACAATAAAAGATGCAATATATGGAAAGCTTTTAAAACAGTAGAAAGCAACTCAATGTATTGCAAAATACAATAACAACTCAGTTTGTATCTAAAAATACAATATAACTCGGTGTATATAAGAATAAAAAATATATCGAGTTTTGGCAGCGTGGGCGAGACGTTGTATCATCAAATAGCTCATAGTGATGGTTGTCGGTTAGATAAACTCCCACAGAGTTATATTGTATTTTATTATATATAAATTGAGTTGTTATTGTATTCTTCAATACATTGACTTGCTACTTACCATTTTAAAAGCTTTCCATATATTGCATCTTTTATTGTTGCTTTATCTTGAGTTGAGTATCTTATTCTTGAGATGAGTTTAGTTGAGTGAGTTGGGAGGAGGTAAGTATGTTTCCTTTTTATCAAATTCAAGCTTATGTTTATGCTTTAAAATTCTCCTTACATGCTCGTACATTCCACGTACTGAGCCATTTGACCTGCATCGTTTCATAATGCAGATACATGTACTTAGGATCATCAACAGGCGTTTCGTTGATACCGCATGTAGTTCGAGTTAGCTATGGTGAGCCTCCTTCTTCCGGAGGGTTCCACTTGTACTTTCAGTTATATCAGTTGTTAGGATGTCGTGGGTCTTGTCCCGACTTCCATCTTTGTTAGTTAGAGACTTCATAGATAGACAATAGATTTTCAGAAGTATGTTCATTTATTTTGTTAAATGTTTTAAAGACTTAAGTTGCCTATTTTATGGACAATTGAATATATTATTTTATTCAATTTTTAAGATTTGGTATGCTTGAGTTAGTCTTCCACTTGTAGTCAGCCTGGATGAGGGTTCGGTTGGGGACCACCAATGATTCTTGAGTGCCGGACACGTCCAGGGTGTAGGCTCGGGTCGTGACAAACTTGGTATCAGAGTACAGGGTTCAAGTGTCCGAGGCTATCTATGAAGCCGTCAGTAGGGTCTTGTTTATGGTTGTGAGGGCCCCACTTCTATAAATGAGGGACTATAGACATTTAAGAAAAGTTTCTCTTCTTTCATACTCTTAATCGTTCAATAAAGCTATGTCATATAAATTTATTCGTACTCGTGCATTTTTCAGATTCATTCGACTACCCCTCATACTAAAGGTGGTTGAAAAGTAAAGTCGAAAAATTCTTATGGATGATTTATTCTTAGCAAGAGTCTTGAGGAAGTCATGAGACTGTAGAGGAGCTTGAGAGAAGCCCAAGAGTGAGTTAAGTGTTGAGTTTCAAAGGAATGCGCTCATGTTCATATGAATCGTGCATTTGAGCTAACAGCCAGTTGTACACTCTTCCCCAAACCTTATTCCGCTGAGACCTTTAAGAGGATGGTATGTTTAGATCTTGGGTAATATCTTCACCCGAAAATGTAGCATGAGTTATGTGATCATGAGCAATAGTAGTGAAAGAGCCAAGAGTTAGAGGAATGTATGCAGAGGTTTAGTAATCTATGTAAGGGAGATGATGTCTAGACAAGCTATGTTACTATAGTCATACACCTAGTAAGTTATTAATGAAGAGTTTTCCCTTATGGGTAGACTAAGAAGTGATGAGTTGTGAAGATTCCATCACAGGAAGTAGAAAGTGGTTTAGCTAGAAAGGATCTTGTGATGAAGCTTCATTCTGTAGGTAATGACCAAGTGTAAGTGTCCAATAGAAGAGAAAAAACATTCATAAAGTTATAGATCTAAGCTAGGCTTATGATATATATGAGAGGGCCATGATGTTCAGAAGGTTATAAAATTGATTAAGTAATGATGTATAGTATAGTAGGCGAGCAATCGTATTGATATCCCAGTTTAGTAGTGAACATTAAGCTTGAGTTTGAGATGAGTGGCATTATCGAAAGAATGCCAACATGAGGGCGATGATGTCAGTCTTGGGATTTGATCTAGAAGACTTGATATAGAGTAGGTGAGGAATTGAGGTGATTAGCTGCAATAAATATGAGTGGTACAAGTGAGAGACCCTAACCTTTAGATAAGAGCAGTGAAGTGTGGCTAAGTCACAAGAGTAACAAGAGCATTAAGAGGTGTACCGAGAGGGTATCTAATCAGAAGAGGTTAAGATAAACACCTTAAGAGATCTTAGTACCTGCTTATGGAGATTTTGGTAGTCATGAGATAAGCTTCTCCCGAGTATTAGAGTAAAAGAGGATGTAGACCAATTAAAGATGATGGAATAGGTCCATAACTTTCAAGTGTCATCTTTAGACCTAAGGGGGACAAGACGAGATGAGAAATCAAGTCAAGTGTTTGAGAATAAGATAGTAATAAGTTCCAAAGAGTATGGGAGATATCATTTCGGAGGTCCTTTCAGTAATGGAGTAATGTTAAAAGAGGAGGTTGAGGTTTTACTATGAGAAATAGTTAAATGAGAGCCCTTAGCTGACTCTGAAGGAGTTGGTTAGTAGGAGTCCATGGAGTTGTTAGAATACTAAGCTTGAATGTGGTGGTAAGGATTAATAGTCTTGGGATGAGATTCCCTATAGAGAGGTATAGAACCCGAATATAAGGATTTGGGTTAGGCTTGAATATAGTGAGAGCGTACCATTAGACTCAGACTTTAGTAAGAGTAACCCCATTCAATACCCACACCAACTGTCATTCGAGGACAAATGATCCCAAGGGGGAGATCATGTAACCCCCCAGAAAATTTTTGAGCTAATACTCGGACCTTCCTTCGTTGTGAATAGAATTTTACCGATTAATTTAAATTTTCCTAAGTGTTAAAGTCACTAGATGTAGCACCTTGGGTTCCAAGAAGAACTAAAGAGAGTTCATTCAAGTCATTCCTAAGTTCTTCTAAGTTTTAGGTCAACTTCAAATGAGCATAACTCCTAGTAAAGGATGAGTTAGGTGGCATTCAAGATATTAAATGAAAGGTTTTTGAATTATCTTTACAACGCCACTAAGTTTTCTAAGTTTCGAGGTCGGATGAGTGAGATATGCCCTTATGAAGTCAAGTTGTCTAGTTCAGGAAAGTTACCCGAAAATAGTAAAGGGTATTTTGGTCTTTTCCTTACCCAAACATATTTAATTCATTTTTAATAATGTTTTAAGGGTCTAATCCTATTAGTTTCAGTTTTATAACCCTAATATATGCCTAGGGTTTTAGTTGAGAGTTCAAGATGAGAAAAGAAGAGAAAAGAGGAGAAAAGAGGAGAGGATCAAGGCGTTCGTCGATGTTCTTGAGTTTTGTTGCGGATTTTCGCCATGGGTTTGATCCTTAAGACGTATGTAAGCTTCCATAGTGTTGGGTTTATTCACCCACATGCCAATCATGTTAATTTTAGCGTTAAATTCGTTCTAGAAAGTTGAAAGTTTGATGTTCTTGAAATTAGCTTTCATTCTTGAGTTTAGATTAGATTGAGGAGTTCTTAAGGAAATCGTGTCGATTTTATAGTTGTTTTTGATTAGATGTGTGTGTACATGTATTAGGTATCTGGATTTAAAGATAAATTGAGAAAAAGAATCGAATTATGCGAATTGGGGTTAGAAAACGAGGAATAAAAAGTCGGACAGAAAACTAGAATAGGTCCGCAAACCTGTTCCTTAGAAGTGATATTTTTTCTCTCCACGTTGCGGAGAGGTCGCGGACCCCTCTGCCTCAAAAATTACTTCGACCAAATATTAAAATTCATCTTCGCGTCGCGGACTTGCTCCCCAGACAGTGTTTTTCAACTGTTTCTCATGATTAACTATCTAAAACACTTTTAATCATCACGGTATCTTTCCTACCACAAATCATAACCTTGAATTCATAATTCAAATTCAAGGTAGATCTAAGAGTTAAGTCTTGAGAGTTTTTTCGAATATTTTTGAGAAAGTCCCTTCGAGTCTTTTGAGGAGTCTTCTACAATTTCTAATAACTTGTTTCAAGACTCAAGTACGTGAGCATGAGAGTGAGGAGAATGTATTCATGAGTCTACTTTATCATCACGAGATCCTTCATGCATATAATGAACCATAACTCTTGAATTCATAACTCACATTCAAGGGAGAGTTAAGAGTAGAGTTCAAGAAACTCTTTGAGTTCAATTGTTAATCCTTTGAGATCAACTATCGTTTTGAGCTAAGTTTTGAGGAAGTAAGTATAAGAATGAGAAGAGTCGTACACACGAGCTCCATGTTGTTATATAGACCCTCGAGTCGAGTAGTTCATGCCCATAAATTACGCATGAACTCCATATGTTGAGTATCTTTTAGAGGAGTAGTATCTTCAAGTTCTAAGTCTTGAGTATTGAGTTCCTAATCCCTTTTGAGATGTTATTCCTAATCATGGGACTACTACATGTTACCCATGAAGCCCTTGAGTTCAGTTGTTCATACCCATAATTCTGCATTAACCCTATGAGTCGAGCTGTCTAGAGATGAGTGGTGTCATTGAGTCTTGAGTTCTGAGTGCTGAGGTTCTTTATTTCTATTAAGATCCTTAAGTTGAGTCATTCATGTTAATAATTCCACACGAACCCTATAATTTTAGTTATAAATTCTAAAAAGCTTTTTAAAACCAACACTTGAGTTCTTAAACTGAGTTTTGAGAAAGTAAAAATGAGTTTTGAGAAAAGAGTTTTCTAAAACATGATTAGTATGACAATCGAGTATGCCATCAATTTATGAGCAGTATGGTATCTAGATATACCATCAATGTTTATGCAGTATGACTTCCCGAGTCATCAATGATCATATTATAATATGATTTTGAAATGTTTTTGAGAAAGAGTAGAGTTGACTTCATATTCTTAAAATTGATTTTGGGAACTAAGTATTCCCAAGAGTAAATGTTTTCACATTTAAAAGAGAAGGAAACAGATATTTCCAAAAGAGTTTTGAGCGGTTAGAGTAACATCTCTTTTTAAGAGATAAGCTTTTGAGTAATAATCTCAAACCAGAGAGAAAGAGTAATGTTTTCAAACATATGAGCTGAGTATATTTTGGAAGGTGTATTAAGCACCGATATGGGGATGAGTTCATAATAACACAAGTCTCCATAAACCATATAATCATCGTGGGTAGAAAGGATCATACTTTTTAGATGATTCCTTAATGATTTTTAGCATAGACTAGTGGATCTGCTTAGTTGAGGCGTTCTATATCCTGGCAAGTTATAAGACAAAACTGGCAGCGTGGGCGAGACGTTGTATCATCACATAGCTCATAGTAATGGTTGTAGGTTAGAGAAACTCCCACAGAGTTATATTATATGTTATTATATATAAATTGAGTTGTTATTGTATTTTTCAATATTGTCAAGCCCAGAGGCTACCCCCTTGATGTAAACACGGAACCTAGGATCACGAGTGACCCCAAGCTAACCCTGAGCTGGCATATCATAGCATACTAGATAAACTGAAATGAGAAATACTGTGCGGAATCTTAAAACATGATGATAAACTAAATGGTGAGGAATACCCAATCTAAGTCTGAATATATAAATACTGAGAGAGAGTTTATAACACTAAAGAAAGACTCAAAAGCTAAAGTTGAATTTGTCTATGTCTAAAATAAGACTCTAACTAACTAGAGATGCTAGGACATGCCCCACCTGACTCTAGCAAAACTGAAACTAAAATAGAATACTGAAATAGGAAACATGTCTATCATCGTCGAAGTATGAGGACTTACACTGAAGATCGGGAACCAATCTACGCATGCTCTGAATGCTAAGGACCTGAACCTACATCACGAGAAGATGTAGCATACAGTATGCATTAGTACGTGAAAGGTACTGAGCATGCATGATAGAATAAAGTTGAACAATAAAAATAACTGAACTAAGCATACTGAGCAATGATATAAACTGAACATGAGAAATATATTGAAACACATTGAATATGGAGTGAACTGAATGCAATAACCAAGTACATAACATGTTGAAACTGAATACTGAATATAACTAGGGACCTCGTCAAATGCACTAGAATCTGACTGTGGGAGCTACTATTAACCGACATAAAACCATGCGAGCTAAATGTGGAGTCCGATGTATACTCCCCATCAAGAGGACCCACTATACCTTGCTAGGGGTATATAGGCATGACTGGCGTGATCACTAAATATGATGCCCACAGAAGGGACTTTACCTACAAGGGCACACAGTTCTTTGACAATGAGGGTGACTGACCCTAGTCCACTCGGTATTAAGCCTACTTCCAACTAGAATGTATACAATACAATATAACTAAATATAAATGGGATACCTCAAGATTCTGACATGCTAACTGAAATGCAACATTAAGTACTGATAATGAAACATTTCTAAATTGATGCATGTATTTCTGTATAAACTGTCCTCGCAAATGTAATTCATGAACTAAATGAATTTACACAACTAGGGTTCTGAATTTCATGCAAGAATTAAGCAACATAGTTACAAAAACGTAATATTTTGGTTTGGATTAACCTAACGCTAAATCACAACAAATACCTTGAAGTTCTAGAAACCCTAATTCTAAACATAATGAAGGGAATTAAGAATCCGACTGAATTCTAGGGACCTAATGGGAGAAAGGAATCCATTAGTGAAATCCCACATACTTGGTGATTAATTTCACATTGAAATCTTTCGATTTTGGGGCTGGAACTAAAGAATCATTGTTGCGTTCTTGGAAAGGGTTTGGTCGCCTCTTTGTCCTCTTTGTGTTCTAAGATCGTTGAGTTTTGGTGAATGATTGATTTGGTTAGGTTCTAATTTAGTTTCTAGGCTAAAAATGACCAAAGCCACGTAGTTTATGGGTCAAACGACGTTGTTTAGAGGTCCAGAGGTCCAATGCATAAGAGAAAAGACCAAAATGATCCCAACTTGAAAGTTGTCGTGGCCGCCGACGGGCCTGACCGACGGACAGTGGATGGACCGATGGTCCGTCCTGGTCAACCTTTGTTTGGCATCTATGGCAAGGGGTTGCGGACCATGATCTACAGACCTGGACCACGGCCTGTGGCATGACCTTTGTTCCGAGGGTTCGGCCGTGGGTCATGCCTTGGCTAGTTTTCATCTGGATTTTCTTGGAGGGGCTGTAGGTGGCTAACCATGGCCCCCACCTACGTTCGTGGGTCACCCTATGGTCCATGGGTGGTCCCCGTTGGTAGCACCTGCAACTTCTGATTTTCTGCAATCTGGTCTTCCTAGCGTACGGGGTGTTACATTATCTCCCCCTTGGGAACATTCATCCTCGAATGAAGTCTAAACTAGTTGGAAAAGGGAGGGAAGGAGTTGCACGCCGCACCACTAAGTGCTAAAACTGATTTCTGACTGAACCGAGCTTCAAGAACATGTAAATACCCTGAAAATACAAGAATAACTGAAGGAACATAATACTAAGACTGAATTCATGCAAGAGTAAACTGAGAATATGGAGAGGGAATATTACCTTAAGCTGCGATAGAATCGAAAGGAAAGAGATGAGGATACTTGGGCTTCATGGCTGCTTCTGCTTCCCAGGTAGCTCCCTCTACGGACTGACTCCATCCCAAAACCTTAACTGAAGCGATTTCTTTATTCCTCAGCCTATGAACCTGACAATCAAGGATTTAAACAGGCATATCTTGATAAGTGAGACTATCCTTGACAACCACACTCTCTAATGGCACTATAGATGCTGGATCACCAACACATTTCTTTAACAAGGAAATGTGAAAGACTGGATGGACTGCTGCTAGTTCTGCTGGCAACTCTACATCATAAGCCACTTTACCAACCCTTTTCAGAATCTTGTAAGGACCTACATACCTTGGACTGAGCTTCATTTTCTTGCCAAATCTCATCACCCCCGTCATAGGTGACACTTTCAGGAAAATACAATCATCAACCTCAAACTATAAGTCCCTTTTCTCACGTCTGCATAGGACTTCTGACGACTCTCGACTGTCTTAAGTCTATCCGTGATGAGCTAAACTTTTTCCATAACTTCATTAACCGAATCTGACCCAATCAATGTTGCCTCACCTACTTCAAACCAACCAACTGATGATCTACATCTACACCCATACAATGCCTCATAAGGGGCCATCTGAATACTGGAATGGTAGCTATTATTGTAGGCGAACTCTATAAGAGGAAAGTGATCATCCCAACTACCCTTGAAATCGATCACACAAGCTCTCAACATGTCCTTTAAGGTCATAATGGTACGCTTTGCCTAACCATCCTTCTGTGGATGAAATGTTGTACTAAGATTTACTTGGGTACCAATACCTTTCGAAAATGATTTCCAGAAATGAGAGGTAAACTGAGGACCTCTATCTGAGATGATAGACAAAGGAACCCCGTGCAACCTGGCTATCTCGTTAATGTAAAGATGGGCGTAGTCCTCCGCCGAGTCTGTCGTCTTGACAGCCAAGAAGTGAGCAGACTTAGTAACTCTATCTACTATTACCCAAATGGAATCATGTTGTCTGTGAGTGCGGGGTAAACCTATAATGAAGTCCATGTTTATCACTTCCCACTTCCATATAGGAATGTAATCTCTTGATTTATACCTCCTGGTTCTGATGTTCTACCTTCACTTGTTGACAATTAGGGCACTTAGCCACAAAATATACTATATCCATTTTCATGCCATTCCACCATAAGACTTCCCGCAGATCATGGTACATCTTAGTAGCGCCTGGATAAATAGAATACCTGGAGTTATGGGCTT
Source organism: Solanum tuberosum (assembly GCF_000226075.1). Classification (NCBI taxonomy): domain Eukaryota; kingdom Viridiplantae; phylum Streptophyta; class Magnoliopsida; order Solanales; family Solanaceae; genus Solanum; species Solanum tuberosum. Next base: position 148,160 of record NW_006239431.1, read on the forward strand.
CTGTAAGGATCTGCTGTCTCAACTCACCCACCTTAGGAACACATAAACGACCCTGGTAGCGAAGCACACCATCTCCCCCTTGGGATAAAACCTCAACTTTTTGTGGATGAACTGCACCCTTTAGCTGAAGTAATATAGGATCATTGTCTTAGTTTTCCTTAACCTTCGCTACCAATGAAGATTCTGACCCATTATGAACTGTTACACCATCATCTAATATGCTCATAAGGCAAACTCCTAAGCGAGCAAGCCGGTGGGCATCCTTCGCTAATTCCTTCCTTTCTTCCTCGACATGTGCTACACTACCCATAGATAGTCTGCTAAGGGTATCAACTACTACATTGGCCTTACCATGATGGTAAAGCACATTCATATCATAGTCCTTGAGGAATTCAAGCCATCTCCTCTAGCGAATATTCAACTCTTTCTAGGTGAAGACATACTGAAGGCTCTTATCGTCTGTGAACACATCTACGTGAACACCATCCAAATAATGTCTCCAAATCCTTAGGGAAAAAGCCACAGATGCAAGCTTGAGGTCATGATTCATATAGTTATTCTCATGCAACTTAAGTTGTCTAAAAGAATAAGATATAACCTTACCTCGTTGCATCAACACACAACCTAGGCCGACTCTGGATGCATCACAATAGATCACATAATCGTCTGAACCCTCTGGTAAAGTCAAAACAGAAGCTGTAGTCAACCTAGTTTTCAGTTCTGAGAAGCTCTTCTCACACTCATCTAACCACTGAAACTTATCCTTTTTCTGAGTCAACTTAGTCAATGGAGAAGCTATGGATGAAGATCCTTCCACGAACCTTTTGTAATAACCGGCTAATCCCAAGAAACTTCTAGTATTTGTAGGAGAGGTAGGTCTGGGCCATTGTTTCACTGCCTCTATTTTCTGACAATCCACTTAGATCCCTTCGCTAGACATTATATGACCAAGGAAGGCAACTGATTGTAACCAAAACTTCCATTTGCTAAACTAAGCGAATAACTGGCGATCTTTGAGAGTTTTCAGGACAACCCTCAAATGAGTAGCATGGTCTTCCTCATTCCTAGTGTAAATGAGGATATCATTAATAAAGATGATAACGAACAACTCCAAAAACTGCTTGAACACCCTGTCATCAAATCCATGAAAGCTGCATTGGTTAGTCCAAAAGACATAACTACAAATTCATAATGACCATACCAAGTTCTGAAAGCTGTTTTCGAGATATCACTATCTTTGACTTTGAGCTGATGCTAACCAGATCTGAGGTCTATTTTTGAAAACTGACTACCACCCTGAAGTTGGCCGAACAAGTCATCAATCCTGGGGATAGGGTACATATTCTTGATTGTGACTTTGTTCAACTACCGATAGTCAATGCACATCCTTAGAGAACCATCTTTCCTTTTCACGAACAACATTGGCACACCCCATGGGGAAATACTGGGTCTGATGAAGCCCTTATCTAGAAGTTCTTTCTACTACTCTTTCAATTCCTTAAGCTCAGGTGGAGCCATTTTGTAAGGAGGAATATAAATGGGCTGGGTATTTGGAAGGAGATCAATTTCAAAGTCAATTTCCCATTCGGGAGGAACTCCGGGAAGATCTTCAACACTTCTAGAAACTCATTAACAATAGGAACTGACTCAAGAGTTGGGGTTTCGGAGTTAGAATACTTAACCCGAACTAGATGATAAATATACCCCTTGGAAATCATCTTTCTAGCCTTAAGGTAAGAGATAAATCGACCCATAGGCACTGAGCTACTACCCTTCTATTCTAAGATTGGCTCATCTGGAAACTAGAAACGAACGATCCTAGTTCTACAATCGACTGAGGCATAACATGAATGTAACCAATCCATGCCTAGAATGACATGAAAGTCTACCATTTCTAACGCTTCAAGATCTATTGAGGTTACTTTCTGAGAGACTGTGACAAGGTAATTTTTGTATACTCATCTAGCTATAACTGGGTCACCAATTGGGGTAGAGACAGAGAAGGGTTATGAAAGAGTTAAAGTTCACCGCTACATATGGAGTTACAAAGGAAATAGTAGACCCTGGATCTAACAAAGCATAAATATCTAAGTGAAAGACTCACAACGTACCAGTGACCACGTCAGGAGAATCTTCCTGATCCTAGCGAGCCTGAAGAGCATACAACTTGTTCTAGCGCTGGCCGCCACCTATACCAAATAAAGTACCTTGTTGGGTTGGACGACTTGTTGGTGCTATTGAAGCTGTAGATTGAGCCCTATTAGTTTTACCCCCATGTCCGTGTTTAGAAGAATGCAATCTCTCAACCTGTGACCAGACTGACCACACCCAAAACATCCTTCTTTTCCTGCAAGACACTCGCTCGGATGGTTCTTACCACAATTTGGATAAGTTGGGTAGGTTCTGTTACCTGAAACACTTCCCTAAGACTTAAAGACTGATGCCCTACCTTTTTGATCCTGTCGGAACCTGGGGATGGAGCACTAGCTGATGAAGGTGCTGGGGCTGAGGATTTTTGTTGAAATTGCGAGCGATTTCCACCACCCGATTTCTGCTTAGAGTACTCATAATTCCCTGTACTAGTTTTCTTGTTGTCTTTAGCCTGCTCCCTAAGCTTATCTCCCTCAGCCTGCTAAGCATTAGTCATGAGCCTAGAGATGTTCATATCATCCAACAACATAGCATTTCTGCACTTTATTTTCACCAAGTCAGATACCCCAAATCGGAACTTACTCATATGCGCCCTCGAATCAACAACCATGTGCGGAGCATACCTAGAGAGCTGGGTGAACTTAAGTCCATACTCTTGGACTGACATAGACCCTTGCCTCAAATTCATGAATTCCTGAGCTTTAGCCTCTCTCAACTCTCTTGGAAAGAACCTGTCTAGAAAAGCTCTGGTAAAACACTCCTAAGTCATAGGAGCTGCGTTCTCACCCCTATTTTCCTTCCATTGAGTGAACCAACTGTGTGCTACATCCTTAAGTTGGTAGGACGCCAACTCTACCCTATCATTCCCAGTTACTTGCATTACTCTGAAGATCTTTTTGACCTCATCAATAAAATTCTGGGGATCCTCACTAGCTTGCGACCCTAGAAACTCAGGCGGATTCATCCTAACGAAATCACGGACCCTAGCTGCCACTGATCTACCACTAGGATTTGTAGGAACTGGAACTTGTTGATTGTGCTATTTGGTTACACTCTGGGCCAAAAATTGAATGGCATTCTGAAATTCTGCATTCGAAACGTCATGATCTGCGAATGGAGGAGTTGTGTTAGCGTTGCGGGCATTAGCAATCCTTGCGTAAGCTCTACGAGGAGGCATGATCTGAAAATGCATAACGTAGAGTTAGGAAAGAGACCATACCCATGCACGATAAAAATAAAATAAAAGTGAAGTTTTTCCTAAAACACTTTGTAGCCTCCCCCTCATAACTGTGGCGTGCTTCAAACCCATGAAAGGGACTCCACTTAGTACGTCTTTCCAGACATCCTAGGTCTCTTAAACCTAGTGCTCTGATACTAAGGTTTCACGCCCTGAGGCTACCCCCTTAACGTAAACATGGGACCTAGGATCACGAGTGACCCCAAGCTGATCATATCATAGCATACTAGATAAATTGAAATGAGAAATACTGTGCGGAAGCTTCAAACATGATGATAAACTAAATGGTAGGGAATACCCAATCTAAGTCCGAATATATAAATACTAAGAGACAGTTTACACTGAAGAAAAACTCAAAAGCTAAAGTTGAATCAGTTTATGTCTAAAATAATCCTCTAACTAACTAGAGATGACAGGACATGCATTAACTAACTCTAGCAAAACTGAAACTAAAATAAAAAAATGAAATAGGAAACATGTCTATCGTCCTCAAAGAATGAATGTGTGCTCTAAATACTGAGGAACTGAACCTACATCACGAGAAGATGTAGCGTAAAGTATGCGTCAGTACTTGAAAGGTACTGAGCATGCAGGATAGAATAAAGTTGAAAAATATACATAACTGAACAAAGCATACTAAGCAATGATATAAACTGAACATGATAAATATACTGATACATACTAAATATGAAGTGAACTGAATGCAATGACCAAGTACATAACATGCTAAAACTGAATTCTGAATATAAGTGGGACCTGGTCAAATGCACTAGAGTCTGACTGTGGGAGCTACTATTAACCAACATAAAACCACGTGAGCAAAACGTGGAGTCCAATGTATACGCCCCATTGAGAGGACCCAATATACCTTGTCAAGGGTATAAAGGCATGACTGGCGTGATCGCTAAATATGATGCCCATATAGGGGACTTAACCTACGGAGACACGTAGTTCTGGGACTATGAGGGTGACTAACCCTAGTCCACTCGGTATAAATCCTACTCCAAACTAGAATGTATACAATACAATATAACTGAATATAAGCAGGATAGCTCAAGATTCTGACATGCTAACTGAAATGCAACATTAAGTACTGATAACGAAACATTTCTAAACTAATGCATGTATTTATTTATAAATTGTCCTAGAAAGTATAATTCATGAACTAAATGAATTTACACAACTAGGGTACTAAATTTCATGCAAGAATTAAGCAACATAGTTACAAAAATGCAATATTCTAATTTGGATTAATCAGAGGGCTAAATCACAGCAAATAACTTGAAGTTCTAGAAACCGTAAGTCTAAACATATTGAAGGGAATCAAGAATCTGACTAAATTCTAGGGACCTAATGGGGGAAAGGAACCCACTAGTGAAATCCCACATACCTGGTGATGAATTTCACGGAGAAATCTTTCAATTTCCGGGCTGGAACAAAAGAATCCTTGTTGCGTTCTTGGAAAGGGTTTTCTCGCCTCTTTCTCCTCTTTGCGTTCTAAGATCGATGAATTTTGGTGAATGATTGATATGGTTAGGTTAGGCTAAAACTTACAAAAAAACCATGTAGTTTAGGGGAAAAATGATGTAGTTTAGGGGTCCAACACATAAGGGAAAAGACCAAAACGACTCCAACTTACCGTCGGGTCTGATCGACCTACCATGGATGGAACGATAGTCCATCCTAGTCAACGGTCATTTGGCGTCTGTGGCTGGGGGTTTCGGACCATGATCCACTGACCTGGACCACGGCCCGTGGCATTACCTACGGTCTGTGGGTCCAGCCGTGGGTAGTGCCTTGGCTGGATTTCTTCTGGGTTTTCTGGGAGGGGATGCAGGTGGCTAACCACAGGCCCCACCTATGGTACGTGGGTCACCCTACAGTCCGTGGGTGGTCCCCATTGGTAGAACCTGCAACTTCTGATTTTCTGCAATCTGGTCTTCCTAGCGTACGGGGTGTTACAAATACATTGAGTTGCTACTTACTGTTTTAAAAGGTTTCCATATATTACATATTTTATTGTTGCTTTATCTTGAGTTGAGTATCTTATTCTTGAGTTGAATTTAGTTGAGGGAGTTGGGCAGAGGTAAGTATGTTTCCTTTTTAGCAAGTTCAAGCTTATGTTTATGCTTTAGAATTCCCCTTACATGCTCGTACATTCCACGTACTGAGCCATTTGTCCTGCATCATTTCATGATGCAAATACATGTACTCAGGATCATCAATAGGCGTTTCGTTGATACCGCATGCAGTTTGAGTTAGCTATGGTGAGCCTCCTTGCTTCCGGAGAGTCCACTTGTACTTTCAATTATATCAGTTGTTAGGATGCCGTGGGTCTTGTGCCGACTTACATCTTTGTCAGTTAGAGGCTTCATAGATAGACAGTGGAGTTTCAGAAGTCTGTTCATTTATTTTGTTAAATGTTTGAAAGACTTAAGTTGCCTATTTTATGGCCAGTTGAATATATTATTTTATTTAGTTTTAAAGGTTTTGTATGCTTGAGTTAGTCTTCCGCTTCTAGTCAGCCAGGATGAGGGTTCACTTAGGGACCAACAATGGTTCTCGATTGCCGGCCACGTCCAGGGTGTAGGCTCGGGCCGTGACATTAGTTCTTATTTATTTAAACCTTGAATTACTATTTAAAATAGTTGTGTTATTCATCACACATTTTTTTATTATTTATGTTATTTTTAAACCACCCTCTACAATAGGCGTTTCTTCTTGCTTTCACAATCTGCAATGCTTGGTCCCTAAAGCAAACAAAGACAACAATGAACTAATACTTCCTTAAAACATAGATTTATTATTACTTCCATTACAGTAAATTCTTTCTTTTCTATTAATTTAGATCAATTTGAAATAATTTACAATATCTTCATGTTGTAATACTTTTAACAGGGTTCTTGCTTTCGGCACCACCAAAATTGGTAACACTTCTCCCCTTTGTATTACTTGCTACCATTAACATGATATTTATACTATTGTTAGTTGAAGTTGCTCGCTTTTAAAATTAAAAAAAAAAAGAAGAATTAGTATATGTTTAGTGAATATTATTATATTCTTGAGCATCTTTTTTTATTTCACCTTAAGAATACTAGTTACATAGAAATAAATCACATTTACGTCACAAATATGTAATGTATTAGTGAATCCTATCTACTACAGCCATACAATGACAAGTGTGGAAGAGCTCGAGAACCGATGTCTACCTATTAGCATGTTGAAGAAATATGCAATAGAATGGGTGATTAAAGTCTTGGTAATTCGACGGAGCTTAACAAAAGAGTACAAAAATGCAAACGGTGAGGGTATTCGTTGGCAACTAATATTCGTCGATGAAGAGGTAACTGTATTTTAATATTCTATTATATTCATTACTTAATATGTTGCCTTCATTTCAGATTCTAATGATTACGAGTCTTACCACATGGAACAAAAATACAAACAATTCTTTTCAACAAAGATGTTCGGCATGGAACAACTCTTTTTGATTATTACATTATAAATGGAAAGTTAAATGGAGCTAAACCAAACTTCTTATCTGTGAATAAGGACCTTGAAGTAGCATTCATGAACAACACAAAGGTCGTTGAGGAAAAAAGTCAATCTAAGACTCAAAAAATTTCAAATGGATTTATTTCCTTCGATGAAGCTGAAAAAATCACTAATGAGAGTTTGTTCAGTAAATTTCATTACATTTTTGTTGTATATTACACTCATAAAGAAAATTTGTATATTATAATACGTTTTCCTTTTAGATGTGGTGTGTATTTTACTCAAAATAAAACCACTAAATGGAGAGGGATGAAGCGTAAGGCGAGAAGTAATCGTTACAAACGAAAGCTAATTGTATACTTTCTATGTATCCTTCATATAAATATTTCACGTTATTTAATTTTTATCATAAGCATATCCATTTTTTTTACATATATAGGTATAACCACAAAGTCATGACTTTATGGGGAGACTTCGCAGAAATCGAAGGACAAATGTTACAGACCCTTGAAAGTGACAAACCCGTGCTTGCCTTTTGTAATGTGAAATCCTCCATTTACCAAGGTAAACATCTCCACAATTGATATATTTGAATCAAGTTTCAAACAACATAGAAGTATCACTGAATTAATTACTCGGGATTTTTTCCTTTAGTTTCCACGACTCCTATTAGTAGTTTGCTAATCAGTCCACAATTTGAAAAAGCCAACAATCTCCAACAATGGTAAGTAACTTGTTTCTTCGCACTTATTCATAGCCTCCCCACATGCTATGTCATTGAATTTTTTAATTCATTACTTTTAAATTATAGGAATGTCAACATGAAGGCACAAAAGATTAACATAATTCTAATGCTAAGCGGACTAATGCAAACAGTCCTTCAATTGAAAATTACTAATATATTAAACGGTTCACTTACCATTGTAAAGGTACTTTCCTTTGCAAAACTCAGGGTGTACTTAAATTATATGTTTAAAACATAATTAATCTAATTTACGTATAGGACATGTACTATAAGTTCAATGCTACGGTTTACGGCATTGACAATAACATGGACCCATGGTATTATGCTTGCAAAAAATGGCACAGGTGAGTTACTGTTATAAAAAGTAGCACAACTTGTACCTATTGTACGACTGAAGATATTGATTATGAGGAAAGGTAAACTACACAAATGACTATCACCAAATATTAGTTACACCACCAAATAAATGAATATAATGATTAAATATTGAAATGAGTTTGACATATACCTATGAAATAAATTAAGTCATACTGATTAAATTTTCAAATGTATTTTAGATATCGATTAAAGATTGATGTCACTGCCAAGGATCAATTTCTAAGGATTACAATGTTTGATGCGACACAATACTATTTGGGTTGTGATGTAAAAGACTATGTTCACTCTACATCTGAAGAGGTAAATCACTTACTCTATAAAAAATCAACGCATATAAGTAATGTTATCCTTTTTAACTGAAACACTAATATATAAGGGTTTCGTATTCCACAGAAACAAGAATGTGAATATTATCGCAAGTTGGTATTCAGTAAGAGGAAATAATTCAATATCCTTGTGAAGATTGATTGTAACTTTCCAAATGTGGAGACAAACATGAATGTGATAGCTATGGAGATACATGAGGTTCCAAAGAAATTTGCAGCAGATGAAACCAAGGTTGAAACCACAATTAAAATCCAAAGTAGCTAGAAGATCAAGAAACTTAGAGAAAATGAAAAGATGAAAGGGATAGCTACGTAGATACCTCATGTTGAAAAAGATATTGAAGGTGTTGAAACGGAGATTGAAAACCCAAAAAAATAAAATACAAGAGGACCAAGAAAGTTAATGAATCCACTGCAGATGAACATCCACTGGTAATGAGGACATATGAGGTTGGAAAACAATATTTTCCAGATGAAAGTGAGGATGAAACCCCGATAATTCGGCTACGAAGAAAAAGAACCAGGAGGGTTAAAGCAAGAAACCTCATGCTCCATCCGATGAAAAATAAGATCAAAGTGGAAAAAAATTAATATATTGTTGATTTAAACATTCGTTATGTTCAACTAGCAATGCTTATTAACTACCTAATACTAATATTTAAAGGTTACTTTACTTTTATGAACGAGCAACTTCACCTAACATCATTTTTATTACTATATTATTTTCTCTTACTTCAATGAATTTGGTTAACTGCTTTGCTAAACATTCAGTGTATGCACCTTATTACTTCCAAACAGATCAACTATTGTCTTCTTCATCAATCTAAACCTCGTACAAGTAAAAAGGTATCCTTGCATCCTACACTACACGTATTTATTAACTATATATGGAAAAATGAACACTACAACATAATATGTGTCAATTGCCTATGCATGTCAAATTAAATTACTTTAAATAGTAACAATTGTCATTAATGATTCCACTATGTTGTAGATCACTGCAAAAGTACAAATACCCATTTGGACAAGACAAGAGAACTGACACACCAACAATTCAAATTTTGTCCCAACCAAATAAAAAAATGACACACAACCAACATCGAGGTACACTAATATGCTAAATACTTATCATAGTTTAAAATTAAATCTAACCCTACTGTTCAATTCACTTTACATGTGATAAAGGCAAATTCATTTCTTCAGGATATACCGTTGGTCAGCATGCCAAAACAACAATAGATCATAGTCACTATACATGTTGGAACTCAAACAATCCCCTAACAAAATCAACCGTTCAAAAATGTGTGACTTGTCTCTCTTTAAGACCCACTACTTAAGTAACTTACACTTGTATTTGATTCTTACAAATTAATGTTTTTAAATACACTTTTCATGTATATACTACATATAGTACTCACTCTATCTTACCCTAATAACCATTGCAAACTATTGTCTTATCATGTCACATCCAACAGGTGATAAACAAAAAGCCATTCCATTTACCAGTAAAGCTAATCATCATGACAATCACATAAAAAATGATATAAGCAAAACAGGTAAGAAGTTAGATAATCATGTCAAATTCTTCATACCCACTACTTAAGTAACTTATATTTATATTTGATTTTCACAAATTAATGTTTTTAAATACACTTTTCATGTATATACTACATATAGTACTTACTCTATCTTACTCGAACAACAATTGTAAACTATTGTCTTGTCATGTCAAATCCAACCGGTGAAAAAGTAAAAACCATTCCATCTACCAGTAAAGCTAATCATCATGACAACCACACAAAAAATGATACAAGCAAGACAAGTAAGAACTTAGATAATCATGTCAAATTCAACATACATGAGTACTCCCTACAGGGTGAACACATTTGCATACAGACATACATAAGTATTACATGTTTTGTCTAAACGTATAAAATGTTTTTCTTCTTAATCTAAAAGGGAATTGCAAAGCGCATTGCGAAAGGTGGAAAAATATATGTTAGAAAGCCAAACAATAGCACATTTACAAGATGAGCATCCACGTTTGAAGAAGCAACCTAAAATAAATTGGCTATTTAGAGCATTATCTGAAGAGTGTAAAGGTGGAGGTACATTGGAAAAAAACCTATTCATATGATACATAACTTGAACATTCAATACTTTTAAGATATTTCTCCCACCATATTTATATATGTAGGAGCTGTTGCTTACAACTTATCTTTATCATATCTACACGTGCTAAAAACCGTCCGAGACTGCATTTAATGTGCTGCAAAAAGATTTGAACATGAACCTCCAACATTCTATTGTGTAATCGGATATATCAAATTAGCAACCACTGAATCTCCAACAGAATTATATGCAATGTTTGTGGCTTCTACTGCAGACGCTATAGACTTTCACAAATATATTAGTGCATATAATAGTATCTTTGATTTTACATCTTTTGGTGTTAATCTGGATAAGGAAATAGCATCTACAAGAAAAGGAGTGTACACATTCAGAGAACAAGGTCAAATTTATCACGATTTACCATCATTGGTACCACGTGATAACAATCCCTATTACTTCCAACTATACTTCTTTGATACAAACAACGAGTTGACCAATATGATATATAAAGGTGAAAGAAGGAATACTGTCAGACAAAATTGCAGAAAAAATCAAACAACTAATGGAGAGAAACCCATATGCGCAAATATTTCACCAACTAAAAAACCAATCAAGTTTCCACAATTTCCAACTTCGCAGTGTTGCAAATGTCTCTTTGGATCAACGAGTGTACGACACGCCCTCAGTAAATCAAGTTGCAACAATTTGGATAGATGGAAACAATCCAAATATACCTTTTGAGCGAGAAATAATTGTTCACTAGAATTCATGGTACAAACATAGAGTCAAACACTATTTCGGCTATTATGACCCTCTTCAATATCCTTTGCTCTTTCCAAGAGGTGAAGGAGGATGGCATCAAGGAATAAGAAAACAACACAAAAGACAAGCTCACACATAAAGCGGTCACTCCCCAACTCTAACCAATGATATTCCAACATTCATATGAGCTGATGCAATATTAGCCAACGAGGATCAAGTTAATGTTTATCACCTTCCGCCCTTTTATAGTAAAACTTTACTCACATTCTTTACAAGTTAAATACTGGAAAAAAATACACATTATAAGATAATGATGAAAAGTCATAAAAGTATTTTACCAATGAAGGTTAGTACGAACAACGTATTAGGATTAAAACATGTGGCATGAAAAATAGGACTAGCTGAAATTTACTTAAATACCACCAAATATTAGTTACCTCCCTATCTGATCTTTATAGTTTTAGTTTGCCCAAACTTATGTGAATATAATCAACTTACATTAGTTTCGTTTCTAGATATATGGTATATTACACTTATTAGATTTAAATAAAACAAACAAAATTGTCACTTTTTAAAATGCATTTCAAAAATGCTATTACAATAGTTTCCCTCATGTTACATATTATGTACACTATTTTCCTATATCCAAATGCTACTACCAATAAGGTACAAAATACAAATATTTTTGGTCAATTACTCCTATTAAACATTATTGTACATTGAAGTCAATCCAAAGACGTAGTATCCATAACACACCAAAAAGGAACATAAGAGAATAAGACATATCTTTAAAATTATCATACAATACACTTTTCATTTATACCAATATTGTCAGTAACATAAAATATAACTAATATCTATGTGATTTCTAACACTTGTAGATGTCCGCTGCGAGACAAAAGGAGATGTTTCTTCCAGAGAGTCCTATTGTTATAAACTACAACTACGAGAAACATAGAGGTCTGTATTTCTGCTATGTGGAAGATTACTACAACAATTTGTGGTTGACATGTACATAAAATTGGAAACAACAAGGCTAGAATATTTCAAAAAGGAACGATCAAATTTTATAAGAGAGGTTTATCAAGGTATCGTTGATAGTTCCAGTACGGAAGAGTACATGGGAGATAGAATTGGGCAAAGAATACTTCTTCCACTATCTTTTATTGAGGGGGGGACACGGGATATGAGAAGACGGTATATGGATGCAATGACTTTGGTACAACATTTTGGAAGGCCAGATCTGTTTATAACAATGATGTGTAATCCTGATTGGATTGAAATCCAAAGAGAACTGCGCCCCGGACAAACTCATCAAGATAGACCTGACTTGGCAACAAGAGTATTTCGAGCTAAATTACATGATCTAAAAGACCAAATTTTTAAGAAAGAAATATTTGGAATTGTAGCTGCTCATGTATTCGTGGTAGAATTCCAAAAATGAGGACTACGACACATACACCTCCTTCTCATATTAAAAGAAGGGCACAAGATAAAATCAGGAGATCAGTACGATAGGTTTATCTCAGCAGAGATTCCATATAAATGTCAGTATCCCATCTTGCATGAATTAGTGCTCAGACATATGATGCATGGTCCATGTGGAAACAAATGGCCAACAAACGCGTGCATGCAAATTGGACAATGTAAGTATCATTATCCTAGGCCATACAACAACAAATCAATTCAAGCCAAGGACGGATATCCAATTTATAAAAGAAGAAGGGATGGAAGGATAAAGAGTGTTCATGGAATGAATATGACTAATCAATAGGTGGTACCTTATAGCCCTTATCTTCTCACAAGATACAATTGTCACATTAATGTTGAGGTCTGCTTAGGAGTCAAAGCAATAAAGTATCCATACAAGTATATATATAAAGGTCATGATCGGTGTGTTGTTTATGTTCAGTCTGATGATGGTGAAAAAGTTATTGATTAGATTCAAACTTCCAAGATAGACGGTGGGTTTCACCGTCTGAAGCACTATGGAGAATATATGAATTCAATTTGAGTGAAATGCAATATCCAGTGATCAACCTTTAATAGCATCTTCCGGGAAAACATTCAGGTACACATATTAATGCATAAAAAATGTGATTTATTTAAAATAATAAATATAATAGCCACAATACAAATATTAACTCTAAACGAACTCACAGTATTTTATTGGAAAAAGCAAAATTTACAAAATATCATCGCCTGGGATGGTGTCAAGTAACCAATGTTGACCGAATATTTCAAGATGTGCTCAATTGACACTGAAGCATGAGCATACCTTTATAGAGAATTTCCTAAGTATTATGTTTGGAATCTCAAGGTAAAGACTTGGACAAAAAGAACAACAAGATCTGTAATTGGTCGCATTGCAATTTGTAAGGCAGATGTAGTAAACTATAACTTCATACACATCAATAATTGTTAAACTTATTACTAAAAATTCATTGAATTGTACAGCTAATCCTTGAGAAGGGGAAAGGTATTATGAGAGGTTATTACTAAACCATGTAAGAGGACCATTATCATTCAATGACTTACTCACTGTCAACGGTAAGCAATGTGATACCTTCAAAGAAGCGGCCTAAGAAAGAGGGTTACTAGAGCCCGACAACAGTATATTAGAATGTTTAGGAGAGGCTGTTATCTTCAAAATGCCATCAGCTCTCTGAAGTTTGTTTGCTACAATTTTGGTTCAGTGTAACCCAATGGATATTAGAAAACTCTGGGATACTTATTATGAGGATATGTCTGAGGACTTTAGCAGGCTATATGGAAAATCACACAATACTATACTACAATGTACCCTAAATAGTATTAATCACTGTTTGGAAAGTATGGGCAAAAGTATAGACATATATGAAATTCCTCAACTAGATCACAAATTTCTCGAAGGTTGTCCATCGGAATGTAGAGAAATAAATGAAGAACTTTCCGTGTAAATACCTTTAGAAGAATTTAATGCACAATCACAATTAAATCTAGAACAAGAGCAGGCTTTTACAAAAATAGTGCAAACAATCGATACTGGAACAACTGGAATATTCTTTGTTGATGGACCTGGGGGAACTGGGAAAACATACCTATACCATGCATTGCTTGCCAATGTTAGATCAAGAGGTATGACAACTTTGGCTACAATAAGCGTATCAGCTTTAATTTTACCGGGAGGACGTACAACACACTCGAGGTTTGAGATCCCCTTGCAAGCAAATAAGTCAACTATGACGAACAAGTCAAAGAAAATTGGTGCTGCCAAATTGATTAGAAAAGCAAAGGTGATTATATGGGATGAAGCCCCAATGGCCAAGTGGCAAATAATAGAAACAGTTGATAGGAGATTTAGAGACATAATGGACATTGATAAACCGTTTGGTGGAAAAGTCATGGTGTTTGAAGGTGATTTTCGTCAGATGTTACCAGTAGTTCCAAAATCAACTAGAGAAAAAATTGTAAATGCAAGCTTGGTGAAATCGTATCTCTGGCCTTTGATGGAGAAGATTCAATTTACGAGAAATATGAGAGCAAAAAACTAATCCAACATTCATTGAGTTCTTACTTCGTGTGGGTAACGAAGATGAACCAACAATAAGAGACAATTTAATCCTTCTTCCAGAACAATTAACTGTCAAGCATTGTAGGGATGGAATTCCAGAAGAATATATTATAAAAGAGATATTTCCAAACCTACAAGAAAATGCTACTAGGGGAAAATATGTCACCAAACGAGCTATCTTAGCAAGCAGAAATGACCATGTGGATAATCTTATTTACAAGTTAATATCCCTGTTCCCAGGTGAAAGCAAGACATTCAGTAGCTTTGACTAGCAGAAGATGACACCAACAACTATTACCAAGAAGAATATCTAAACACTTTAACACCAAACGGACTGTCGCCAGATAGGTATTGCAGAAAATACATTACGAATTACAATCATGAAGAGGCGGTAACAAAAATCAATATGGATATATTTTGACATATCCTATTAAATGCAGGTTAGAATTAAAGGAAATTACACCCATCATGCTACTAAGGAATTTAGACCCTGAAAATGGCTTATGCAATGGCACCCGAATGATATGCCGAGGCTTTGCATAGAATATCTTGCATGCCCAAATATCAAGTGGTCATTGTGCAACGAAGCATGTGTTTCTTCCAAGAATTCAACTGTTGATGAGTCCACAAATTGGACTCATTTAGGGCTATATTTTAATAGAAATTATGTCCTCAAATGCTTATTTTATCTCAATATCTGATGAAAACCCTTAATTTCAGGTATTTGAAGGAAAGCATGGACACTAAATCGCAAAAAGGAACGAAAAAGTTGAAAAGAATGAAGAAATGAAGGCCTGAGGATCGCCGAGTCCACTTGCCGAGTCGCCGAAGGGTCTTACTTCGCCTTTTATTCCAGTGTGCTGGGCCCTGAAGGAAAGGATCAAGTCGGAGGAAAAAGGGAGCAGTCGGCGCATTGCCGAGAAGTTCCGCAAAGCAGTACCATGTCACCCAATGACCCAGAGCACGAAGATGCTGAAGGCTGGTGCAAGACGGCGATG
The DNA here is from genome assembly GCF_000226075.1 of Solanum tuberosum. NCBI lineage: Eukaryota > Viridiplantae > Streptophyta > Magnoliopsida > Solanales > Solanaceae > Solanum > Solanum tuberosum. The sequence goes on from NW_006239431.1 coordinate 163,917, forward strand.
AATTACACCAAAGTGCGAATCAAAGAGTTGATCGGCAATTTCGACTAACGACGCCGAATGATCCACTGCAGCACAAATCTGTGAAAACTATAAATACTAGTTAGAGTTTTAGTTTTAGTGTGGAATAATTATTATAATTTTCAATTTTAGTGGAACAATTATTATAATTTTCATATAGAATATTACTTTTTAGTATTTTTACTCTGAGTTTGAGAGGGTTTTGAAGACATAAAGAAAAAGAGGGTTTCATCTCCAAGGATTTGGACTTGGGTCTCTTGGATTCTTCATTCTTGGCCAGTAACAAGACTTAAATATTCATACCCATTTGAAT
>NW_006239431.1:164456-180015 GCF_000226075.1 Solanum tuberosum
GAGGTTGTGGATGAATTAATGAATTTGTAGTTGCAAATACAAGTTTATTTATGTGTTTTCGGCTTGCTTGAGAGAGAAGTCGTGAAACCAAGACTACTAGATTAATGGCCTAAGGAGTGGGTCGACATGAGGTTCAGCTCTAGAGAGTGAACCCTAGTCCCATATCCTAACACTCACCTCGAGAGAGTGAGTGGGGTGAGGCGTAGGCTGGTCTTCATGCGGCAAGTGGGTGTCCGAGAGGAACCCCTTCGAAACGGGGTAAGTTGCTCGAGAGAGAACTTATTCCCACATAAAGCTTAGCCTAGTCACTATTACTCTATATATTTTCTATCGCAAGAATGTACCCAATAATCTAGCTTAACCCTTATTCCCGTCACATCCCCAGGATCCCCTCTCATTATTTAGAAACCCTCATTTATTTTATTGGTTTTACCTTATTTGTGAAAAAAAAACCCATTGTTAATTGACACTCTTGTGTCCCCCTTTTTAATTTACAATATTTTTACTCGTTAATGTCTTTAACTATGACTAGTTAGAACTAAATTTTATTTTTCTATAAATTCTCAAAACCACTCTCTTGGGACGATCCCAACCCTTGGTTGGGTTACTAAACTATTGTACGATCGCAAACACTTGCATCGAAAGTTATGTCTTGATTATGTAAACATCAAAATGGCGCCGCTGCCGGGGAATGGTTTTAGTTGAGAATTTTTGGTTAAGTTGAATTTTGTTCTTGTTAATTATAGTTGAACGTACTTAATTTTTAGTTTTGGTTTTTTTGTTGCTGTTTTGAACAGAAAAATTGAGCATATCTGCTCGCAACGGTGACCCAATAGACCACCCTCCTCTGAAAATGACGATGCTAAGGTATAACATCCTAAGTTTCAGTAAATTGGAGTGTGAGTCCGTTTATGAGTTGTGGCAACCATTTAAGGCTTTCTTGCAGCAGTGCCTGACTCATGGAATTCCAGATAAGATGCTTCTAGAATGTCTCTACCCAGAGTCGGAAGAGGGGTTGCCTCATGAAAGTGAGACAAACCCCACTAATGGAACTTAAATGGGGACTTGAGTCGTACCATGACGTTAACTAAGGCGCTGCTTGGGAGGCAACCCAAGACCCCTTATCGCTTTATTTTTGCTTTAAGAAATAATGGTGTGTTGTTTGTGTAGGTCGAAGTGGGAAAGTTGTTGAAAAGTGCAGATTGGCGAGCAAAAGGACCAGTCGGCGCATCACCAAAGAGGTCGACGACCCCAACCCAGACCGCCGTTGGACTCAAGACAATTTTACATTGGAGTCTGTAAAATTTGGCGAGCCCAGGGAATTATTGGTGAATCACCGACCAGGTCGGCGATCCCGATCTAATCCGTCGTTTGGACCCCCATATCAACAGAGGATCCTATAAAACTTGGTGAGGTAAGTGACCACTTGGCGTGTCGCCGAGTAGGTCGGCGAGCACAACTAATGTCACCGAATGGGCGAGAACTGGATGGTTTCTTAAAAGGCCAAAGGTTTAAAATTTCAAACTCTTTACTTTTCCTCACTTTCAATTGTCACAAACTCACACCCGCACTTCAGTTTCTATATTTTTTCAATTTTAAAGTATTTTAGTCATTGATTTGTGTTCGGAGTGGATTACATTGCCGCCTAGCATTTCAAAAGTATTTTAATCGGCATCTAATGTTGGTTTTCCGAACCCCAAATTTATTTTTAGCAATTTTTTACTCATTTGCAATGATTTTATCTTAGTGATGTGTGCTAAGCCTCTCTGATCTTAATTGATTTTGCTTATGCCTGTGAAAATCTTGCTCGTAGTGTTTATATTGTTAAAATCCCATATTTTTATGCCTTAAAATCGGTTAAATCTTGTGGGGTTGTTCTTGCATGTTGTTGAGTCTAGCAGGGAGAAGTCTAAGTATCCCGAAGATATGGTAAATACCAATATTGTCATGCCACCCCGGAAAAGAGCATGGGATATCATAATAAATGAAGGAGGGGTGAAATCCTCCCAAGAAGGGAAGACAAGAACCTCCACCTGGAAATAAAGGCAAGGGCTAGAGGCCCACTTCTGATAGAAAGACCACAATCAGAGATCCTAATGTTCCTTCGTGGGCCCGGGGATTCTATGCAGTTGTGCAGGACTTTTTGGCGGATACACCCTTGGTAGCTCCTAGTTGGTTTGGTACTGTTGTTTCTTCTGAGGCGACTCTGGGTACTGAGACCCAGGACCAGAGTGATGCACCGGACACTGATGCCTAGACAGATGGAGCGACTGTGTAGACAGGACCCCCTCTTTACCTCCCTCTCTGTCCTACTTTATTTCACTTTTGGATATTTTATTTGCATTTGAGGACAAATGTTTTTTATTTGTGGTGGGTTGAGGCCCACTTTTGTTTGCTACTCGTGTTCATGTTTTGTGTATATATTTGGGCCGTTCTGTTTTAAAATTGTGCTAATATTGCTTTTCTGTGGATGTTTGAGCTTGCGACTTCTTTTATTTAAAATTGGAAAATGATTTTGACCCGTCCAAAAAATTTTGCCACCTCTCGTGTGTTGAATGTGGCTGTTCTTTTGCAAAATTTAAGTCTCGATCCCGATCAATATCGATGAATTGAATAGTTCTTACAATCGAACGAACATGAATGCGCGGCTACGATGAGGCCAAATGAAGTTGCATAGACAATATGTGAACTTTTTGCATCTCGTTGTGATTAGCCATTTATCAAATCGATTCTCTTGTGATGACCGTTGCACACTAGCAAAAGTGTGGAGTCTTGTTAGACTTAAGTGTCGATGCCTTGTGTGATATGCTTTCCTGGAAACATGTATGACAACACCTAGAATTTACCCTGTTGGTCCGGTTGACTAAGTAAGACTTTCTTTTGATATGATCTTAGGCAACTTCGAAGAGTGTGAACCAATTTGACATATACCTCTTTTGTGACCCACCTTGTGAGCGTGTGATTCTCTCTTGAACACCCTTTGAGCCTTACCCTTCTTTGGAAGAAACTTGATGAAAACTAGACATTTCTTAATCCATTACCAATAATCCTCTTGAATTGTGATTAGTTAAATAGCCAAATTAGGCCAAAAGCCTAAGTTGGGGGTGTGGTAAAAAGAAAAGGGAAAATCAAGAAGTGCAAGGGAAGTCTCCGTTAACCCATGGTGTTGAGAAAAATGGAACCCTTCCATATATAAAAAAAAAAGAGAAAGAGAAAAAGAAAAGAAAAGAATGAAAAAGAAAGTTGCACAATAAAGTATAAAGAGATGGGGTTCCCAAACAATCCATGGAAAGCGATTAATAGGATGACCTATGATGCACTAATGAAAATGATGAAGGAAAAAGAAAGGAGGTGTTGAGAGCACCACGTGTCATGAGGATAAAAGTCACTGAGCCTAAATAACCATACCTCTACACTCAGCCCCGTTACAAGCCTTGTTAAGACCTTTGAGATCTTGAGAAAGTCGAAACAAATGTTGATTGGAAAATACGGGCAAAACTATGGGTGAAAGTATTCATTATGTTCCTCTTAGTGAGTGTGAGTGTTGTATCTGATTCCTGAACTTTAAATTGATTTATACCTTTGCGTGTGAAAATGGAATCATCGTTTGTGTGAGGGCATTCGAAGGCTTTTTGTTGAGCTTGAACTTGCATTTGAAGCAAGTATTGAGAGCTTGAGAATCTTTGGTAATGGTGTTTCACAACTTGAATCTTTGAGTACACACTTGATCTTTGCATAAGTAAATTGAGTCTTGTTGGGTGCATTAGTCTTGTGTAGCACTGTTCGAGACACCCTTTTTAAATGGCAGAACTTGAGTTTGCTTGAGGACAAGCAAACGTTTAAGTTGGGGGTGTTAATGAGTCCACAAATTGGACTCATTTAGGGCAATATTTTAATAGAAATTGTGTCCTCAAAATGCTTATTTTATCTCAATATATGATGAAACCTTAAGTTTCAGGTATTTGAAGTTTGAAGGAAAGCATGGACACTATGTCGCAAAAAGGAAAAAAATAGCTGAAAAGAACAAAGAAATGAAGGCCTGAGGATCGCCAAGTCCACTTGGCGAGTCGCCGAAGGGTCTTACTTCACCTTTTGTTCCAGTGTGCTAAGCCTTGAAGGAAAGGATTAAGTTAGCGCATCGCCGAGAAGTTCCGCGAAGCAGTACCATGTTGCCTAATGACCCAGAGCACGATGATGCTGAAGGTTGGTGCAAGACGACGATAAATTAAACCAAAGGGCGAATCGCCGAGTTGATCAGCGATTCCGACTAACGACACCGAATGATCCGCTGCAGCACAAATCTGTGAAAACTATAAATACTAGTTAGAGTATTAGTTTTAGTGTGGAACAATTATTATAATTTTCAGCTTTAGTGGAACAATTATTATAATTTTCAGTTTTAGTGGAACAATTATTATAATTTTCATATAGAATAGTACTTTTTAGTATTTTTGCTCTGAGTTTGAGACAGTTTTGAAGACTTGAAGAAAAAAAGGGTTTCATCTCCAAGGATTTGGACTTGGGTCTCTTGGGTTCTTCATACTTGGCCTGTAACAAGACTTAAATCTTCATACCCATTTGAATGCAAACTCATTTAGGTATAAATTTCTATCTCTTGATGTGTGGCTAAAAAACCCCATTCTTGAGGTGTGATTTAGCGAATATGGGTTAAGATTGTTGTTGGATCTTGTTTGTTGATAGATTAGATGTAGTTTAATGGTGATTTCGTTTAGTAGTTGTGGATGAATTTAACAAATTTGTAGTTGTAAATATAAGTTTATTAATGTGTTTTCGTCTTGCTCGAGAGAGAAGTCGCGAAACCAAGACTACTAGATTGATGGCCTAAGGAGTGGGTCGACATGAGGTTCAGCTCGAGAGAGTGAACCCTAGTCCCATATCCTCACACTCACCTCGAGAGAGTGAGTGGGGTAAGGCGTAGGCTAGTCTTCATGCGGCAAGTGGGTGTCCGAGAGGAACCCATTTGAAACGGGGTAAGTTGATCGAGAGAGAACTTATTCCCACATAAAGCTTAGACTAGTCACTATTACTCTATAAATTTGTTATCGCAAGCATATACCCAATAATCTAGCCTAACCCGTATTCCCATCACATCCCAAGGATCCCCTCTCATTACTTAGAAACCCTTTTTTTTTAATCTTACTTGGACCAAGGTCCATTTATTAATTGATAAAAAAGAAAGATCCAGCTTGTGCTACAGACAAGCCTAAGAGAAAGACCAAAAACAGAAAGTGTAAAGAAACAGACACAGACAACTAAAAAGAAAAAATCTAAACACATAAAAATAGTTGGAGAAAGCTCACGCCTCCCTTCATCTTCCAAATCAATTCTATGAATCTCCGGCTACCTTTACCCTGATTGTCGGCGTCGAAGCATGGATCCAAGAGCTTGGGCAAGAATCACTTTTGCAATAACAAGTCTCACTACTGCCATGAATTCGACTCCATTGAAGACTTCTTCTGCTCCCAGTTTGGCTTCAATCCCAACTGTTAATTGAAACCTTTGTTTATTTTACTATTTTTACCTTATTTGTGACAAAACCTCCATTGTTAATTGACACTCTTGTATCCTCCTTTTTAATTTACAATGTTTTTACTCGTTAATGTCTTTAGCTACGACTAGTTAGAACTAAATTTCATTTTTCTATAAATTCTCAAAACCACTCTCTTGGGACGATCCCAACCCTTGGTTGGGTTATTAAACTATTGTACGATCGTAGACACTTGCATCGGAAGTTCTGTCTTGATTACGTAAACATCAATTTTCACCACCAAAAAATGAAGGCTATCCATTTCAATTTATTCGAAAGAAATTTCCAGTACATATTTGCTTTGCAATTACTATAAACAAAGCACAAGGTCAAACAATTCCAACGTTGGTTTTTATTTTCCCCAACATGTTTTCTCACATGGTCAGTTGTACGTTGCACTCTCAAGAGGGATATCTATGTCCACAACAAAAGTTCTTGTCCTAACAGAGCAACCCAAAAACCATAATGAGACATACACAAAGAACATCGTCTATAAAGATGTTTTAGGTAAGATAACCTCATATACATATATGTCCATTGTACCATTGATAATTAACTCTTTACAAATCGTCGAGTCCTAACAATATTACATTGCTTCATATCTCAGGTTTAGAAGACACACACACACATTTATGCAGACATAATCGATTCTTCATCGACCGACACTCCTCACTGTGTTAATATAATATTCATGATAATTGTTTGAGTCCCTCAATCCACTCACATAAATTGTGACATTTAACCAAACATTGTATGGTTTCATGTTTATGTTTTTTGTTTGTTGTTATTGTATTGCATTCTAATGTTTTAATATTATTATTATTCATAATTTAAAGTACTTTCATGCTTCAAATTTGATGCTTCATAATAAGTTGATGATGTCATTCATAATTTAGCACATAAATATCCTACATATTATGAAATGCATTAATTAAATATTTATCACTTTACTAGATCAATAATAACGTATGCACTCATGAGAAGACTATTTAACACAATGTACACTTCTACTACATCAATAATATTGCACGCGCTCATGACAACATAGCTTTACAAATGTCTCTCGATAGAGAACGAGACAACTTAGCATGGCTCACACGTGCAATGCATGTGTCCATGACTATTATTATAAAAAATCTAAAGAATTTATCATATTCTATAAGCATCTACCTTAAATATTTATGTTTTGAGATTATATAAATTTTATTAAATAAAAATATATCAAAAGACATTTTACTCAATTTTTCTTGAAGTTCTAAAAAGTATTTGGAATTCTTTGTTAAACCAAGAATCAACTTTATTATTTAGGAAAAATAACACAGGAAATGTGTGAGTACTTTAGAGTAATAAGTAACAAAAAAACATAATGATAGCAAGTAGTATGTTTTATTATTAGAGATAACGTGTGCTAACAAATTAGAGTTTCAAAAGCATGACATAAGTATATATTCGATTACAAATTTTGTTTTTTAAGAAAATAAGAGATAATGTATAAGTACCCCTCATGAACTATGACCGAAATCGCAGTGACATGCCTTAATTTTATTAGGGTCCTATTATCCCTAGAACTTAATCTTTTATATTCCTGCACCTTTTGTGCTGATGTGACACCTTCAACAAAATAAGTTTGTTATGTTTGTACACACGTGCTTGTCATGTGTGTAAATAATTTTTTTATAAATTTTTTAAAAAATAATTAAATGTTTTTAAAGCTTTTTATTTATTTTTAAAAAAAATAGTTTTTTGATATCTTTTTATTTTCTTTATCTTGTATTTAAATTAAGTTAATACACGTATGCTTTGTATTGTATACTTTTTAATATATTTTTTTACCTTCATTCATTGCTTTTCTCTTTTATTTTTCTATTGATTTTATTTACTCTTTTTATTTTCTTTGTCTTTCCTTTTGATTTGATTTGAAATTTAATTACAAAAGTCTTATATATAAAATAGGTTAATTTCGAATATATATTAAAATGAGTAAATAAAATCAAATAAAACATAAAAAACCAAATTTAAGGACACTTTTTATTTATATTTTTTAACAAAATAAAAATAATTTTCTAAAAATAATTAAAAGTGAAAAGATAAGATATTAATGAAAGAAAAAATTAAAGTTTTAAGTGAGGAAGAAATTAAAATAATTATTTCAGAAACTAAGAAAATTATATCATTACGAATAATTTCAAACAAATTCACTATTTTTTCTGAAACGGAGAACAAGCTCTTAAAAAACTAATTGCTTACTAGCTAATTTATTAAAAGCATCTATTCACGAGTGATTTAGTACTAATTATGACCAAGTAAAAACTCATTAGAAAAAGCCTTGAGATTCACACCTGATGTACCATTTTCCTTCATAGCTTCCTTAGCTAAATCACTCCATTTCTTGACATTTCTTCTCAATTCTTCCCCTTCTGCGCCGCTTCCCATCGCGATCGTGATACATCTATTGAACTCATCTGTTTCCACGACACCACCTTCACTGGCATTAACTCTAACACCATTCTTCTAGATATCTTGAATGAGTTTTTCATTACAAACTTGATCGTTCCAGAGTGGACAAGCCACGATAGGTACCTCAGATGCTATGCTCTCCAAAGTTGAATTCCATCCACAGTGAGTCACAAAACAACCAATAGAAGGGTGTTTAAGAACTTCCACTTGTGAGCACCAACTCACTATCTTTCCCTGCTTTTCAAGTTCGTCTTTGCAATTCAACTTGTCCTCCATCTTATTTCCGTCTTGTCCTTCCCTAATCGCCCACATAAAGGGCCTCCCACATTTCAGCAATCTGTGACCAATCTCCTCCATCAATTGACTTGTATTACGGAGTAACTACCAAATGCTATGTAGATAACTGATCCCTTATCCTTTGAGTTCAACCAATCCATATAATTCTTCGAACTAATCTCAATCATATCAGCTTGAAAAGTATCATCATCAAGAAATATTGAAGGAATTGAAGGCCCAATTCCCACCATAGTCACATGCTTTAAAATTCTCAAAGCATCAAACTCTAAAGCATCAAAAGTGTTCACAAGAACTCTTGGATTTTCTTCACTATTCAACATTTCAATTTACCTTTTAATAGACTTAACTGCCCAGTTGGTACTTTCCACGTCATCAAACACAAAAGACGGGAAATCAATTGGAATAAGTGGTGGCAATCCTGGTAACTCTATTATTTTATCCTTAGCATTACAGTTTTTGAAATAATCGGAATAGTTTGTGAATCTATAATAGTAAACATCAAAAAGTGTGGCTGGTTGGATCCAAAATAATGTAGATGGGGCATTTATTTTTTTGGCCACTAAACCAACCTATTCCATGATAATTGTATATATGACATGTGAAAAATGGGTACCATTTTTTGCATTTGATTGGATCAAATTGAAAATGAATTTTAACCCGCGAGACTTTACAGAAGAATAGAACAAATGAAAGTCATCAACTGAGCTTAACTGGAATTTTCCATCATAGCCATCAGAGAAAGGAGCAAAGCTTAATCCTTCAATGTTTGGGAGTTTTTTTATTTTACTAAAAGTTGATAGGCTCATGGTTAAAGTGACTACAATGCCTAGATTGATTAATTATTTGGAAAATTGAAGACATGGATTAATTTAGCCTTGGCCTGGGAATAGTTCTATAAGAACATGACGCTTTTCATTCTTCAAATTTTTCATGTTTTGGGTTGTGAGAAGAGAAGTATTCATGAAGGAGAATTAGGGTTTTGGGAAGGAGAACTTTGGTTTTTGAACTGGCTTGGTTACAACTCATTAGGGTGACACATATTTATACTAGTAAATAGATGGTTCTAGATACAAAACAAATCTAGAAAATTCATTATATTTTTTAAATATTCATCTTAATTGTTAAGTTTTGATATTATATAAATATTTATTTAATAAAAAAGTATCAAAAAATATTTTACTAAAACTTTCTAGAAGCTCCAAGAAGTATTTGAATTTATTGTTATTCTAAAATTAAACTTTATTATTTAGCAAAAAATCAAACAGAAAATACATGAATACTTTTGAGTAAGTAACAAAAAAATATAAAGATAGCAAGCAGTATGTTTTATTATCAAATATAATGTGTGCCGACGATTTAGAGATACAAAAGCATGATATTTTTATTTTTCCAAGAATCATCATTATTATTCAGTGCAATACTCATGTTCTTCATGCCTCCAACCACCACATCTCTCCACATAAAATCTTACAACTTAACCTTATGACATTTCGTCCTAGACTATTATTTTCTTTTCTTCTTTACTATTCTATTCTACATACATACACTCTCTCATGTTCTTCCACTCTCTAATTGTTTGAGTTTGTTGTTTCGAATTGCAAGTTAGCTATACCATCAACATTTCTTGATTATTGAAGATTGAATTATTTTTGAGTTCATGGTTACGATTTATGCATATTGGGTTTTGGTTCAGGTATGAGGTTGCAGCGACCCTTTGGAAAGGATACTACCACTTAAACAAGAAATCTAATTAAATACTTGCGACATTTAAAAGAGGTTAACTCTGGCCATATTGATTTTAATCTAGTAGAGGGATTAGATGCATAATGACCTCGAAAAGTAATTTAAGCAAATAACCGACGAGCTTTTCATGTTTATATATTATCCTCACACTCAAGGATGAAATAACAAGATTATTATAAGCTTCTGAGTACCGAATTCAGCCTGCTCATGCTTCACACAAACATTGATAAACTAATAGTAAATTTAGGATATTACAAGACTTGGGTTTACACACCCCAAAAAGAACTAAACATATAGCCATATTTATATTACAAATCATGGTAACATGATCAAATTAGCCCTCAAAATCCCATGTAAATATACAACACATAGAATATGTACAAGTCCCAAGGTTTATACAAAATATAGATGCCTATATGCAAATGTGATCTTTCTTAAGACTCTCAAAACATCCATCTCCAATGGCTAGCTTCAAGCATCATCTCGAACAGTCCCTACGATAGAAACAACTATCGCTAAGCATATAGCCTAGTGGTGTAAAAACTGTAGGTTTGGAGCCCTCCAATTCAGCAAGTTATCATTCTCTAGTCAAGGGGAGCATAATTGAACATAATAAATAAATCAAGTAAACAATATATAAGAGTATCAAGTTTTATATTTAAAGATCCAAATGTCAAGAACACTCATAGCACAGTTTTCCAAGAGATTCAACAACAAGGCTCGCCCAATACATACATCATGTCGTCACACCAAGCACAAACAGGTATCAAGAAGGGTCAAAACCCAATAATCAAGAGAACCAAGAACCATATTAAAGATGAATTTCTAGTTCGTACTTAAAATGGACAACTTCCATTCTTAAGACGGACTAAAAATCCAGAGTCAAGATGGTAAATGATCTGAATCAAGAGGCATGCCAAGAGTGACAAAGTCACAGCCACAAGAAGGACAAGGTCCCAACAAGAGTTCCAAGTGATCAAACAATCCGTACAAGTGGGCGAGTTACACAAGCGTCTTTAATGTATTAAAGAATACCAATACGACAATGCAAAGTAACAAAAGGTAACCAAGGTACCAAAGTAAACTTTCAGATATACCAGCAGGTAAAAAGAGTACAAGTATAAGTTTATACAAAAACCTCAGTTCTTTAGCACAAAAACAGTCCAACACAACTTCACGAGTTCAAATCGTAGACCAACCAGCGTATCAAAGTCTTCAACTCGTACACGAGGATATACTAACCTTAAAAAAATGAATTCAATAACTTATTTACTTTATAGTAGCTTAATAATTATGGCATAACATAGGGTTATCATCACAAGTAAGCTTAGCCTGTACAAATACGACTATGCTCCCAAAACAGTGATTCTGGCCAGCCTAGTACCTCCTGTCGCAACTTAGATTTGAAAAGGAAAAAGGCAAAACTAGACTTTATAACCTTCATGAAAGATGTAGATACATCTCTTAGGGTTACAAACAAACAAGAATCACCGCAAAATATATTTTGTACAACAAGAAATATTCAAAATACTAACAGCTATCCATACAGGATTTGAAATTTCAAAATCTGGGCAAAACTCGTCGTATGTTGCGTCCCATATTTAGAATCCATAACAGATATATCAGAGTTTTACATAAACATATGAGTTGTAGGTATACAAATTAGCTTTCCAAATCATATTTATGCACTGTAAACTAAGTTCTAGAACAAGATATATGCACAAACGACCAAACACTACCCAGCTCAGAAAACAGATTTCGTCACTTACCCAAAAAGAAGTGTGTCTCGAATTCTAGCCAAAAGGGCCAAGTTTTTCTCTTGTGATTTTGAAGAACAATCTGTTTAGATATGTTTCTAAGGTTCTAAGACTTGAGGGAAATGAATTTACTAAGGAGGTGTGAAAATATATAGTCAAACAAGTGATGCGACATTTAAAAAGAGGTTTAACTATGGCCATATTGATTTTAAGCTAGTAGAGGGATTAGATGCATAATGACCTCTGAAAGTAATTTAAGCAAATAACCGACGAGCTTTTCATGTATATATATTATCCTCACACTCAAGGAGGAAATAACAAGAATATTACAAGCTTCTGAGTACCGAAATCAGCCTGCTCATGCTTCACACAAACATTCATAAAGTAATAGTAGATTTAGGATATTACAAGACTTGGGTTTACACACCTCAAAAAGAACAAAACATATAGCCATATTTATATTACAACTCATGGTGACATGATCAAATCAGCAGGGAAGACTAGGTTTGAATCACGAAGGGACAATCTTGGTAAACTTGATTACACACAACTTGATAACCCAAAGGACTTTCAACCAACACATCGTAATTAAGTCTAACAGATTTCACATTTTCAGGAAGAACAAGTGATGAACAAATATAGGAATGTGTAGAACCAGGATCAAATAATGTAAACACACATAAGCCAAATAAGTGAAATTTACTGACAACCACGTCTTGTCCATCTTGCTCATCCCTCTGCCTCATAGCATAAGCGTGTGCAGTAGTCCTTTTTCCACCAGCTTGATTAGCTCCACTTGTACATGCTGCTTGGGTGATTTTAGGTCTTGCACCTCTATTAGTTTGAGGAGGATTAATAGAAGGCTAATGAACTGAGCCTTCAGTTTTCAAGGAAGGAGCATTATTAGGATTAGGACAATCCTTCACTTTATGATCAAACCTCCCACAATTGAAACATGCACTAGAAGCTCTCCTGCAAGTACCATAATGATTCTTTCCACATTGTGGACAAGTAGGAGCGCGAGGCTTACCTTGGCCATAATTTGGAGTGCTAGCTGTAGAAAATTCTGATATGTTTTGCCTTTGTTGAGGTGGTCTGTTATCACTACCAGCCTTAGAATTATCAAACCTTCCCTTTTTGGATGGACCCCCAAAATCTGGTCTAGGCTTTCGGAATCTGTTTTCATTTCTACTAGCCTCTTCTTTATCAAGTCGTTCCCAAGTAAAAGCAGCAGACACTAACTTACAAAATTTCTCATGTTGCAGGATCGCCACATTCTTCCTAATGGAATCATTTAAACCGTCTTCAAACTTCCTGCACTTGTCTTTTTCCTCTTTAATTAATACCACCAACATAGCAAGAGAGCCTTAGAAACTTCTGTTTGTATTCAACAATAGACATTCCTCGTTGCCTTAGATTCAAAAACTCATTTTTCTTTGCATCACAATAAGCAGATGGGACATACTTCATATGAAATTCCTTAAGAAAATCATCCCAAGTAAGAACAGGAGGTTTTACCTTGGCATTCGGAACACTTACCCACCAATCGTAAGCATCCTTTTGTAATAGTGAATAGCATACTTAAATTTTGCAACATCTGAACACTCTAACTGCTCAAATACCCTCTCCATGAGATCAAGCCATTGTTCAACATCGGTGGGATCAACAGTGCCTTCAAACTCCACTCCACCCATTTTCCTCATTTTCTCAAAGTTAATCCCGTAGGGATCATGCATCGATTCAGCCATGTGGTGGAAGAATTCAGCCATTTGTTGAAAATGAGGATTCATGGTTTGAGTACAATGACTCAAATAAGGATGTGGACCAACTCTTACACCCTGATGGTTTCCCAATTCAGAACCACTAGTATGGGGAACACACTGATTCGAGATATGTTCTCCAATCCCTTCCAGTGCATGACGTTGGGAAACAGAGGCACCCGAACCTTCACGAGCAGCTTCTATAGGTCGGTCAAAAGAATTGGCCATGACTTAATTCCTTCAAAAGGAAAGATCACATTGCATTAGGGATATGTACATGATGCATATGCACTCTACATGCGATAAAAACATTATAAACCATGTAATTGACCAAATAATACAAATAGAACCTTTTTTCGAAAGTGAACAAGTATACAACTAATTCAAATCAAAATTCCTAGAACCACAAACCTAGGCTCTGATACCAACACTTTCAATTCATATGAAATTTTAATTAGAAAAATTACGTAAATACCCCCATACAATACCTTAAATTACGAGCACAATTTATTTTAAGCAAGGTTACAAATATCACAAAATATCAAGTTCCCAAAATAAGAGTAAACCATATTGTAGTAATTAAGAAATGATGCATCGACATGCAAGAGTTGGTCTAGTATTTTAGGGGTGTTACAACTCTCTCCCCCTTAAAGAAATTTTGTCTTGAAATTTACCTTACACTAGTCCCAGAACAAGTGCGGATACTGGGTCCTCATGTCTTCTTCTCTTTCCCAGGTAGCTTCCTTTCCAGAATGGTTCCTCCAAAGTACCTTTACTAAGGGGATTCTCTTGTTTCTAAGTTGCTTTATTTCTCGATCTTGAATTAGAATAGGTCCCTTCGTGATTCAAAACCTAGTCTTCCCTGCTGATTTGATTGAAATTCCCCTTCTAAGGATTTTGTATGTTATTATCGGAATGGATTGGGTTTATAAATATCATGTGGTGGTGGATTGTAGGTCTAAGCATGTGACTTTTAAAGATCCTACATTTTCACACATCATTGTACAAGGTGAAAGATCACTGACATCTAGTTTTATTTCTGCGGCCTTGGCAAGAAAGTTGATGCGTCAAGGTTGTGGGGCATACCTTGCTCACATAGTTGATACACAGTTGAAGAGTCCTTGTATCAAGGATATACTTGTTGTATGTGATTTTCCAGAAGTATTTCCAGAAAACCTTCCGGGATTGCCCCCGGAAAGAGAGGTTGAATTTCCAATCGAGCTTATTTTGGGATCTACTCCTATTTCGATCACCCCTTATAGAATGGCTCCAATAGAGTTAAGAGAATTGAAAGCTCAATTGCAAGAACTACTTGAGAAAGGTTTTATTCGACCTAGTGTTTCTCCTTGGGGAGCCCCTGTTTTATTCGTAAAGAAGAAATATGGCACTCTTAGGCTTTGTATTGACTATAGACAATTGAACAAAATAACAATCAAGAATAGATTTCCACTACCGAGGATCGCTGATTTGTTTGACCAACTGAAGGGTGCTAAAGTATTCTCAAACATTGATTTAAGGTCTAGATATCACCAACTGCGTGTTTGAGTGAAAGATATTCCTAAAACTGCTTTTAGAACTCGATATGGTCATTATGAATTTTTGGTGATGCCATTCGGATTGACAAATGCTCCTGCGGTATTCATGGATCTAATGAATCGAGTATTCAAGCCTTATCTTGATCAGTTTGTGGTTGTTTTTATACATGATATTTTAATATTTTCCAGAAGTAGTGAAGACCATGATAAACACTTCCGGATTATTTTGAAAATTTTGAAGGAGAAACAACTTTATGCTAAATTTTCCAAGTGTGAATTTTGGCTTGATGACGTAGCTTTTCTGGGACATTTTGTACCAACTGAAGGTGTGAAGGTGGATCCTAGTAAAATACAAGCAGTTGTTGAATGGACACCTCCCATAAGTCCGACTAAGGTAAGAAGTCTCTTGGGCTTAGCAGGATACTACAGAAGATTTGTGAAAGGCTTTTCCATTATCGCCTC
>NW_006239431.1:181078-206678 GCF_000226075.1 Solanum tuberosum
AGGTCATCGAAAGGATCTCGGAGACCCACCAAAGTACGAAAGCCAGGATCTTTCAGAAAACGGATTCCGGCCTGTAGAGCACATGTAAGGCACAGTCGGGTTGCTCACGCAGCGGATCACTCTCTCAAAGAGAGAGAGAGGTGTGAAAGTAATAGCCTTATGTTATGGCCGCCCCCCGACTTACGGCCTTTACGCTACTACTATTGTGATGTGAGCAGTTCAAATTGGTTGAATCTTTCTCAATCATCCTGGCCGAAACTTCACGGCTCGATAGATAATTTGATAAGCCAATGATTTTTTTTCGTGTTTCAGAATATGGTTAACCAACATGTTAACTAACCGATTACGATAAATTGGATCGGATTTTGCTGTTTTTTTTCTGCAGTACCTCGACGTGACATGAGCGTGAAAAAGCATCGGACAGGTTGGAGTTCTTACCTTCTTGGGACTCCATGGACCAAGATCTACTTTTATTATATGGTCAATACCGAGCAGGCATTCCGAAAGCATAATTGAAACCCTTGGAGAAGGGTGGCTGGGTGCTTTAAATAAGAAGATTTCAAAAAATGCATATGTAAAAATTATAAGGTGTTTTGTCTTCTCGATCGAGATTGGGTTAGCGAGGAAACAACAATGGAACACTCTAAACTCTGACAATTAGAACAACTAAATCAAGCTTCAGAAAAAAAATATTACGGTTCGTGCGCCGTTATTCTTCTCTACCATGACGAATCAATTGATTTAATGTAGGCATCGCTCTTTCCTTTGTCCTTCCCCCCTATTTTTGCCCTATCACTAGTGGTTACTCCCGATCCGAAGCACGCAAAACCTTACCAGCCCTTGACATATGAACAAGAAAACCTGTCCTTAACGGGATGGTACTTACTTTCATACAGGTGTTGCATGGCTGTCGTCAGCTCGTGTCGTGAGATGTTTGGTCAAGTCCTATAACGAGTGAAACCCTCATTTTGTGTTGCTGAGACATGCGCCTAAGGAGAAAGTCTTTGGAACCGAAGTGAGCCGAGGAGCCGAGTGACGTGCCAGCGCTACTAATTGAGTGCCAGCACCTAGCTGTGCTGTCAGTAAGAAGGTAGCCGGCGCCTTTCGAAGCACTTTCTATTTCTAGTTAGCGCTGTTTTTTGATTGCAGCTAGCGCGCTTGACTAATAAGATAGAAAGGGCCTTTCTCGCTTGTTTAGTAAAGTCAAGTTTTTGGCCTTATCTTGCAGGTGACGACGACGTCGAGTTGACGGCAGAGAAAGACTCGGCATTCAGGCGAGCCACCCGGTGGTGTGGTACGTAGTGGCCCCCCCCCCCCCCCCGAGACCGATTCGTTTGGTCCGATAGGGAGAGTGGAAAGCCTTAGTAGGATCATCGAAACACACAAAATATATTATTATGACTTTATGAAAATTATTTTGTGCGATCGAAAGATCTCCTAAGTTTTCCTGGCGAGGAATGTTTGAACATGCCCGATGATTAAAAGGACTTCTCTTCTCTCTTTTTTTACGCAATTTAAAGATTAAGGAATCGATCACTTCTTCACTTCACACGGGGCCATGGGTCATGAAAGAGGTTGACCCCCATCCTCCTTAACTATGTATGGCTAATGAACTCCTCGCTTTAGTCCGTTCTTTTCCTTTCATGGAGATTATTGGGAACGGAAATGTGCCTGGGGTTAAGAACAACGAGAAAACTGCCTTCTGTCTATTGCCATGGAATGTATAGGTAGGGATTGTTTTATGCTTAGAAAGCCCGTTCCTAGCTCTCTATCCCCTTTTTTTGGGGTCCCCATGAACCGTTTTTTAGTATTCGTGTTTTTTCTTTTAGTATATATTGATGAAATTGTAATCATCGGTAATGATATTCAATTCATCATATCAAACCGTTGATTTGGAGATAGAGGTGACGGAGAAAGAGTATCGGGAGTGGTATATTCCCAGAGCCTTGAGATATTTCTTTTGCTATTCTCCAGCAGCTCGAGGTAGCTTGGCGTCAGTAAAGACAAAACAAGACCCGAGGGTTTCTTTTACTAATTTAGAGCATACCAATCTCAGAAACTAAACTAGTCAATGCGCGCTTGATACGCGAACACTAAAGAGAGAACCGGGGCAAATTTTCTTCGGTTAGGATTCAGGATGGATTACTCACTTGAGCGTTTAGCCGAATTGTACATTAATGAGATTGTAAGACTACATGGGATCCCTGTGTCTATTGTATCTGACCGAGACCCAAGGTTTACGTCTAGATTTTGGGGTAGCTTGCAGGAATCTTTGGGTACTAAGTTGAAATTTAGCACTTCGTTCCATCCTCAGACAGACGGCCAATCGGAAAGAGTGATTCAAATTTTGGAGGATATGCTTTGAGCTTGCATTATGGAGTTTGAGGGTAGTTGGGACAAATACATGGCTTTAGTAGAATTTTCTTACAATAACAGTTACCAATCGTGTATTGGAATACCTCCCTATGAAGCCTTGTACGGAAGGAAATGTCGGACCCCTCTTTGTTGGAGTGAAGTTGGTGAAAGAAAGCTTGTTCGTCCTGAAATTGTGCAACAAACAGAGGACTAGGTAAAAATTATCAAGGATCGTCTAAAGATTTCTTCGGATAGACAAAAGTCGTACGCTGATCTTAAAAGGCGTGACATTGAATATCAAGTGGGAGATAAAGTATTCCTAAAGGTGTCTCCATGGAAAAAGATTATGAGATATGGCCAAAAAGGAAAACTTAGTCCCCGATTTATTGGACCTTATGAGATACTTGAAAAGGTTGGACCAGTTGCATATAAATTGGCTTTGCCACCTGAGTTAGACAAGATCCACAATGTCTTCCATGTTTCTATGCTCAGAAGATATGAAATTTCTTTAAGGGGGAGAGAGTTGTAACACCCCTAAAATACTAAACCAACTCTTGCATGTCGATGCATCATTTCTTAATTACTACAATATGTTTTACTCTTATTTTGGGAACTTGAAATTTTGTGATATTTGCAACCTTGCTTAAAATAAATTGTGCTCATAATTTAAGGTATTGTATGGGGGTATTTACATAATTTTTCTAATTAAAATTTCAATACACTTGCAGCGACCCTTTCGAAAGGATACTACCGCTTAAACAATAAATCTAATTAAATAGTTGTGACATTTAAAAGAGGTTAACTATGGCCATATTGATTTTAATCTAGTAGAGGGATTAGATGCATAATGACCTCCGAAAAGTAATTTAAGCAAATAACAGATGAGCTTTTCATGTATATATATTATCCTCACACTCAAGGATGAAATAACAAGAATATTACAAGCTTTCGAGTACCGAAATCAGCCTGCTCATGCTTCACAGAAACATTCATACAGGTATGTTTTGTTGAGGAAATGATCAAGGCATTCGTCAAGGTTCTTGAGTTTTGTTGCGGATTTTCGCCATGGGTTTAATCCCTAAGAGGTATGTAAGCTTCCATAGTGTTGGGTTTGTTCACCCACACGCCAATCATGATTTTATTTTGGAAATCTATCCATAAATATTGAGCAATTTAATTTCTTGATGAGTTCTTGAAGTTTCCTTATCGATTAAGTTTTGATGTAAGATTCTAGTTGGGTCAACTTCAAACGACCATATATCTTAGAATATAAAGAGTTACGTGAGCCATAACTATTAAATTAAAGGTATTTGAATCTACTTTCCAATGCCACCAATTTCACATCAGTCCAACTTCTGAGTAAAATGTTATGATTACTTTAGTAGCCTATACAGTGCTGTTACAAATTTAGCCGACCGAAAAACATTAAAAAGAGTCATTTTTGTCTTTTTACCTCCAAGAAAACCCTAAACGAATTTCTTGACTAATAAAAGGCTCAAAAAAATCAGATTTTTATCTTTTAATCCATCATTCTCTTTTATCTCAAACCCTAAGACAAAACCCTAAGGAAAAAATCAAAGTAGAAGACTCTATTCAAGATTCTTTCAATCTTTTTCAAGATTCTTCTTCAAGGTAAGTCTTTCTCCAAGAATTCCATTTTTTCAACTCAAATTTCTTCATACAATTTTGAATCACTAATAAAAAAACATAATTCTTGGCCATAGAGATTACAATAAACTAATTCAAGAATCTCAAGAAAGGTTTTTTTAATCGTTAACCTTCAAGCTAGGGTTTCAAGGCTTCTAATCAAGTTCTTCTTCAATATTCTTCAAGATTCTTCAAGAACCTTGTTCTTCCAGGTATGTAAGGGTATCATAGTGTTGGACTAGTTCGTCCACATGCCCTACATCTACTTTCAGATCAGTAAAAGACTAATCTAGGATACTTTCCCTAGATTTGAGTATTCTTGAGATAAGTTGATTTTGAGTTCTTGAGTTCGTGTTTCTTTTAAAAGTTCTATTCTTAATTATAGAATTGCTATATTGTTATTGAGATCCTTCATATCATGAATCATAACTCTTGAATTCATAATTCAAATTCAAGAAAGAGTTAAGAGTAGAGCTCAAGAAAGTACTTTGAGTTCAATTGTGAATCCTTTGAGATCAACTGTCGATCTGAGCTAGGTTTTGAGGAAGTAAGTATGAGAATGAGAATAGTCGTATACATGAGTTCCATATTGTTATGTAGACCCTTGAGTCAAGTCGTTCATGCCCATAAATTTCACATGGAGTCCATAAATTGAGTATCTTTGAGATGAGTAGTATCTTCAAGTTCTAAGTCTTGAGTATTGAGTTCCTAATCCCTTTTGAGATTTTATTCCTAATCGTGGAACTATTACATATTACCCATGAATTCCTCTGGTTGAGTTGTTCATGCCCATAATTCTGCATGAACCCTATGAGTCGAGCAGTCTTGAGATGAGAGGTATCATTGAGTCCTTGAGTTAAGTAGTTCATGCCCATAATTCGGCATTAACCGTTCGAGTCGAGCATTCTTGAGATGAGTAGTATCATTGACTCCTTGAGTTCTGGTGTTGTTGAGTTCCAAGTATTGAGTTCTATGCATGGTTATTGAAAACCTAGAATTGAGTCATTCACGTCCTTAATTCAGCATGAACCCTATTTTAAGAAGTCATTTTACAAATTGTTTTAAAACTTGTTTTAATGACTTGAACACTAAGTTGAGGAGGAGTAGAGCTGAGTTCATTTTCTTTAAAATGATATATGGGAACTAAGTATTCCCAAGAGTAAATATTTTTACATTTAAGATGAGAGAAAACAGAGATTTCCAAAAAAGTTTTGAGCGGTATGAGTACCATATCTTTTAAGATATAGATTTTTAAGTAATAATCTCAAAACACAGAAAGAATTATGTTTCTAAACATGTGAGCTAATTATATTTTGGGAGTAGTATTGAGAACTGATATGGGGGAGAGTTCAGACAACTCACAACCCCCAGAAACCATGTAGCCAACATGGGTAGAAAGGGTCATACGGTTTAGATGACTCCTTAATGCTTTTTATCATAGACTAGTGGATCCACTTAGTAGTAGGACTTATACCCTGGCAAAGTATTAGACAGTTCTGGCAATGTGGGCGAGACGTTGTATCATCACATAGCTCAAAGTGATGGTTGTCTATAAGAGAAACTCCCACAGAGATATTTTGTATTTTTGTATACACAGAGTTTATTTTGTATTTTCATATACAAACAGTTATTTTGTATCCATATATACAGACTGAGTTATTGTTGTATTCTTAAATACATTGAATTGCTTTCTACTGTTTTAAAAGTTTTCTATATATTGCATCTTTATTGTTGCTTTATCTTGAGTTGAGTATCCAGAGTTAAGTATCATATCTGTCACGACCTAGACCGTCGTGAGTGACACCCACACAACCCTCCGGTGGGAGAACCAAAACTACAGCCAAACTTATCAACTTAACCTAAGTAATACACATTTAAAGCTACGGAAACAGGTTTAAATAACAATAAAAATGCGGAGTTCCCATAAACTCTAAAGGTTTAAACAATTAACTAACTAAACTAATGCGGAAATTCAATCACTAGAACCTGAAAGTCAATGTACCAAAACTCTACTAACGACAAATCTAAGAGCAAGGGGTACAACCCCGAAACTAAACAACACCTTAAACAAATAGTTTGAGTCCAAAAAGAATGGACTTAAACAAGAGAGATCCATGGCAACCTGAAAGAACTGGCTCACCCTTGAATCCAATCACACTCAATAGTCACTTAGCTGAGGTTTATCAATAGCCGCCTGAAGATGCCCTGTACGCAACAAAGAACAAGCAAGTGCAGTATCAGTACACAACCACAGTGTACTGGTAGGATCACGTGGCTATCCCAATAAGTTAAACACATGCAAGTAACCACAACATTATAAAACAGGCATATACCGAACATATACAATATTAGTCATCTTTTCAGGATCAATGTAGCATTACACGTTCTCAATAATACACATTGGTTATCAATTTAGAGCAATATACAGTCTTTCAATATAAATCATCATTAGATATGAACGTAATCATCACAAGTAGATACACAACACAATTCAATGGTCCTCTTACAGAACCCAATTCAATGGTCCTCTCATGGAACCCAAACCCAAACTGTTAACATACCGGTTCGTGGTACCCAATCCAAGTTAGTTTGTCGGAACGTGGAAGCCGATCCCATGTTTATGCCAGAACGTTGCAACTGATCAATGTTTATGCTGAAACGTGGCAACTGATCCAAGTTTCTGTGTCGGATCGTGACACCCTCTCATTCAACAAACCACAATCACAATCACAATGTATATTATCACAATGATAAAACAAGAGGTGATTCATGGCATACAATTATTCAATTATCCTCATTTACGACTAGGGTGATCAATAATGCAACATTTGCATACATACATGCATTATAATGAAGCAATTACAAACATATATCACACCAACATGAAATCATAACCATCACCTACATCGAATCCAAGCTTGAATCCCATAAGGCTCTTCAAAATTCCTTTTCGGATTCTCCTCACTTGTTCGTGGTCTAAAAACATACAATTAACGCAAGGATCAACAATCAAAGGTCTAATTATCCGAATTATAACAAACCCAATAACCCTAGACCAAACCCTTGATCCCAAGTATTCAAATTAGGGTTGTTCCCACCATACAATTTAGATGAAAACCCTCCCCCATCGATAATTACCCATTCTATTACGTTCTACGGATCGAAAAATGGATTCGGGGAGTGAAAAGCTTACCTTTAGCCTCAAGAATCGTGGAAAACTGTTAAGAGTCGCCTGAGGTCTGTTCCTTATCTTTAAAAGTAAAAAAGTGCATAATAAGGTTGTTTAGGAGTTTATTTACGACCTTACGTCGCGTCAAACCCACCACAACGACCCTCACCCCGCTGCACCATCCCCGTCAGAACAGCAAAATTCCCCGTCGTAGCAGCTTGCAAGGAACAGAATGCTAAACAAAGAATTCCAAAGCCCCATTTCACAAAACACCATCATCCCATGACACTCATAAAACACCCGTTCACGCTAAGATCAGTTGCGGGAGTTCTACTCACTCAAATTCATTTCTGTAAATTCGTACGGGATCCTTAACATCTTAACTATCCACTCATGCAATCAAATTCATTAATAGATCTCTCATTTGTTACCAGATTTCCCTAGACCTCATTGACTCCAATTTCATCCAAATCTGGACTAGGCTAGAAAATCTCAAGTTACTACAAAAAAAATTTCTATCCCCAATTCTTTCCCCATTGACTTTTCCCTAACGACGGAATCCGGTCGTTACAATAGATACCAATTTACCCATCACTCGTCCCCGAGTGATCAACTAGGAAAGACTGGCTAAAGTAAGGGTAGAGTAGTATCTGAATCGTCGAATTACTAGGGATACTTGTCTCGCATGCCTTTTTTATCGAATCTCATTACCCCCTAAGGGTTTCACATCTCCAACCCCCAAACCAACCAATTGAATACCTACACATCCTCCCTTACAATGCCTCAATGAAGTCATCTCAATACTCGAGTGATAAATATTGTTGTATGTAAACTTAACGAACAACAAAAATGATTCCCAACAACAACCAAAGTTGATCATACACACGTTTTTACAAGGGCCTTGACACAATCATCCGGACGAATCCTTTAGCACTTAAGCATGATAAAATTCCAAGATCAAAACTAGCCACAATTAGAGGTGAACCTAAACCACCCAACACATGCTCATGATACTCAAACAATCATAGTTCTTAACAACATCACCATCCCACAACATAAATTCCCATGAGCTTAAGTTACAAAAATTTCAATCTTTAGACATCAGATACTCCTTGAAGGATATGTCCAAGCATACAAATCCTCTAGCAACACTATCGAAATGCTATATTTAGTAATTATAGGTTACCTCTTAAGAACAATAGAATTGGATATAATGATCCCCACATTCAACCACACATAATCAATACATGACCTCAACGACATGATGAAATATTAGATTGTCGGACAACCATAAATATGCAGGGTAGCTCTTATATAAATTCTCATAAGCAAGGTGGTACATGTTGAACCACTAAAATTCTTTAACAACTCCAAAACAGCACTAATTATATCATTCGAAATAACCAAATCTTCCCAATCTTCCTACTCAACCAAGAGAGCGTCGCAGGATTTGGTACCCCTAATCCACCACTAGGGATCCACCCACAAAAGTGAAAACACACAAGAGCATAGCTAGTGAATCATACTCATAATACTAACAACCATCATAAGCACTCCAACCATTTACCTTATTATAAACCAACACTTTTAAATGAAAACCTTTCTTAGGTATTTAACAATCAACGACAATGAACTTTATTACTCAACCCAGATGTAAGTTCTTTCAAATGTTCAATACCGGATACAATTGATCATTACTCACCTTGCCAATTCATACCTTGACAAATACATCATCACGAATGTAGAGTTACAATGAAAAAATTGAATTGTAATTTCCACTGTATAACATAATCCCTTTCTCTATCAACATTAACTTGTACCTTGAAGATTCTTATGAATTCCTAGATCTTCGCTTATCATTGATCACATCTCCATCGATCTTACAATATCCTTTGCTAAACTTCAATCGTACTCATTACTAAACTCAAAACAAAAACAAAGCACTTATTATCACACTTGAGCTAATGTCTGTGCACTCCTTTCTCAAGTCCCTTTTCAATAGTTTTTAACCAATCTAACAGACTTGTGACCCTATTACTATAGCCACATCATCACGAAATAAATCACGTGTCTCTAAACCCAATTATCTACCCCTCTGAAGATATCTCTTCAGCCTTTGCAATTAAATAAAATATTCTTACTCTCGCCTCTCTCTAAAAGTTGTACTACCTCCCACTATTTTTCTTCATTATGACTCTAGTTCTTTAATTTCTATTTGAATGGTGTCCCACCATTTCTTAAAACTTTCCATACAACCATGTTACTCACCAAATTTTAGAAAACCACAACCTTTAGATACTCGCAAGTCGTATTTACTATACAAAAATTTGCTTAACCAAAAAATTTATTATATAGTTGCATCACGTCACAATCCATCACGAACTCTTATTACCATTACGCTCACTCAGCCTTGACTATCACTATGAAGCCACCATTTCATTAAAACGACACCTCAAACTCAGGTAAACTCACCAAATTCAAAGGACTAACCCAATCTTGGTACGCACTTTCTTACTAAAATCCTCAATTTCCTTCACCCAAGTATACTCAATGGAACTTTCTTTATCCATAATCTTGTCTATTCCGGTATTAATCCACTCCCTTATGGATTAAGATAAATTCATCAGTCCTCATACTACCCTCCTTCTTCTTATCAAACAAGACAGGAGCACCCCACTTGGAAACACTAAGACGGATGAATCCTTTATCAAGAAGCTCTTGGATTTGAGCCTTAAGCTCTCTCATCTCTGACACCACATTAATAGACTCATAGAGGGGGATTCGACCTCAACATCCCGAATATGAGCCAATTACGTTAAACAATCCTGCCCTACCAGTTTCCTACCCCGCACGAAAGATATGACCTTAGCTGACTTACGCTTGTACCCTTTTCCCACTCCAATCTTTCCCTACCCAGGATCTCTAGAGTTACCAACTTAGTATTACAATTAAGCCTGTATAATAGGGGGACAACCAAGTCATGCCTAAGATATATCAAGTCATTCATATCCAACATAACCAAATCAACTAACTCTGAAAATCCATAAACACAACAGGACAACAAGATATACATGGTTGACTATGACTGACTCTACAACTCGGGTAGAAACATAGATGGGGGAATAACGTATATCACAAACCACATCAAATCCCAAGGCAATTGAACTGACACATGTGAATGAGTAGAACCTGGATCAAACAAAACAATAGCCATCCGGGTACTAACAAGAGTAACTCTTGTGACCACTGCATCACACCCTCAAACTCAGTCTTACTCCGAAAAACATAAAACTGAGCCATGTCCTCTTGACGGGCAACCTCATTGCTTGGTTGCACTACTCCTCTACATACATTACCATTTCCATGGCCTCACTGATTTCCTCCTCATATGCCCAGATTCTCCACAATTTTAACACACCTTATAACTTATATTCAATTGCTGAACACTGAATTAGATCGCGGGGGTTAGTTTTGGTACGATTCAGGGTCCCTAGTTATGACTTGGAAAACAGGGGAGACATGGTTGAGATTCTGTCTCGCCTTGTCCTGCTCTGGCGGGAGGAATTCCGCACTGGCGGCCTAGCCTTGGCGGGAAAAGTCCCGCCCTAGCAGCCAAAATGGAAACAGAACTCCTACCAACAATTTTTTTGGGGTTCTTTTCCTTTCTAAATTCCATAAAAGTTCCCAGCTTTACTTAGCAATTTTAGAATAACCCTCATGACTACAAGGCTCATTGTCTACCCCCCAGTCAATCCCACGATACACAAACCAATTCATTCTTGTTAATTCAGCACCACAACCCATACCTCCCCAGGATACACCCTGACACTCCTACGGTCCTTAGTCAATATCTTCCTTTCACAACTAGTTTCACCATACTCAAGTATTTACAACTTGCATAACTTCAACTACCAGGTCAACATATTGTACATATCAAAGTTCAGGCGCACATTTATTGTGCACATAATCACCTCATCACATTCAAGCAATTACTACTTCACATTCACAGTTAATTCAGACAACCAGAAGCACACATTCAAAGTTTCCAAGATACAATTCACTTATAAGTCCAAATTCTTAATTAATTATTTCACTCCATGGATGACCATTCCTGATCATCCATGCATTCACACCACCACTAGGGCCAAATACCAATTGGAACCTTCTTAGTTTCCAATTTGCTTCGCTTGTGGCCCCTCAGTCGTGACCACGACGTCTAGTTCAGTTCGTTGAGATACCAATTGAAATCGGGAGATACCAGTTGGACTCAACTCATACCACAAGCGATAATAGTAGCTAGCGAGCTCCCACAAAACTGCTAATTTCAATCATATAACTTGGTCGAACCCAATTCTTAACCGCCTCAATATTTAACTGATGCTAACCAAACCTTAAATAAATCATAGAGAAAATCGATGACCTTGCAATTGGTCAAAAATGTCTTCTATCCGAGGCAATGGATACTTGTTCTGAATGGTGACCCTTTTCAACTGTCGGTAGTCTATACTCATCCTCTCTTGCTAGTGATGTTGTTACCCTTTTTATTGCTCAAGTTCAGACCATAGAGTGAAGGAGGAAAGATACCAATTGGATTCAAGTAATAACACGAAGGAGTAGAAAGAAGTGAGTTTTTTCTAAAGTCATATAGCCTCTTGAAGAAAAGTTCAGACGTCATCGTACCGTTCTGCAAGACTTTACTAGACTCATTTTGGTACAATGAGATCAACGAACCTAGGGATCTGATACAAACTTTGTCACGACCCAAACCATCGTGAGTGGCACCCACACTAACACTCTGGTGGGAGAAGCAAAACTACAACCCAACTAATCAACTTAACCCAAGTAATACACATTTAAAGCTACGAAAACAGGTTTAAATAACAATAAAAACGTGGAGTTCCCATAAACTCCAAAGGTTTAAACAATTTAATAACCAAACTAATGAGGAAATTCAACCCCTAGAACCTGAAAGTCAATGTACCAAAACTCTACTAACAACAAGTCTAAGAGAAAGGGGTACGACCCCGAAACTAAACAACACCTTAACAATAAGTCTGAGTCCGAAAAGAATGGACTTAAACACGAGAGATCCATGGAAGTCTGAAAGAACCGGCTCACCCTTGAATCCGGTCATGCTCAATAGTCACTTAGCTGAGGTCTATCAATAGCCGCCTGAAGATGCCCTGTATTCAACAAATAACAAGCAAGTGCAGTATCAGTACACAACCACAGTGTACTGGTAGGATGACGTGGCTATCCGAATAAGTAAAATACATGCAAGTAACCACAACATTATAAATCATGCATATACCGAACATATACAATATTAGTCATCTTTTCAGGATCAATGTAGCATCACACGTTCTCAATAATACACATTGGTTATCAATTTTGAGCAGCATACACTCTTCCAATATCAGTCATCATTAGATATGAACGTAATCATCACAAGTAGATACACAACACAATTCAATGGTCCTCTCATGGAACCAAATTCAATTGTCCTCTCATGGAACTGAAACCCAAACTGTTAGCATACCGATTCGTGGTACCCGATTCAAAGAAATGTGCCGGAACGTGGCAGTCGATCCCATGTTTATGTTAGAACGTGGCAACCGATCCCATGTTTATGCCGAAACGTGGCAACCGATCCCATATTTATGCCGAAACGTGGCAACCGATCCCAGTTAGTGTGCCAGATCGTGACATCGAACCATTCAACAAACCACAATGACAATCACAATGTATATTCTCACAATCATACAACAAGAGGTGATTCATGGCATACAATTATTCAATTATCCTCATTTATGACTAGGGTGATCAATAATACAACATTCGCATACATACATGCATTGTAATGAAGCAATTACAAACATATATCGCACCAACATGAAATCAAAACCATCACCTACCTCGAATCCAAGCTTGAATCCCCTAAGTACTTGAATCTTCCTTTTCGGATTCTCCTCGCTTCTTCGTGGTCTAAAAACGTACAATTAATGCAAGGATCAACAATCAAAGGTCTAATTATCCGAATTATAACAAACCCAGTAACCCTAGGCCAAACCATTGATCCCAAGTATTCAAATTAGGGTTGTTCCCACCATAGAATTTAGATCAAAACCCTCCCCCATTGATAATTACACATTCTATTACATTATACGGATCGAAAAATGGATTCGGGGAGTGAAAAGCTTACCTTTATCCTCAAGAATGGTGGAAGTCTGTCAAGAGCCTCCTGGGGTCTGTTCCTTAGCTCTAAAAGTCGAAAAGTGCATAATAAGGTTGTTTAGGGGTTTATTTACGACCTTACGTCGCGTCGACCCACCACACCGACCCTCACCCCGCTGCACCATCCCCGTTAGAGCAGCAGAAATCCCCTGCCGAGTGGCTCGGCTTGCTCGACCCGACTCGCCAAATGTCCCAACGTGCCTATTTTCAACCCAACCTCTAGAATCTAACCTCGCAACCCCCGGAAACGAAATCAAATCATGCACTAGTTAAATTAAGGTAGGACCCATAACACCCAAACACAACCCTTTGAATTTCAACTGTTTAAGGCATACAATTACGAGAATTCAACAGTCACAACTACTCGGGTAAGATTATCAAATTAAATCAGGCATCTAATGATCTAAGCTTATCAGAGAGACCCAGCACACAACAACTCACTAAGATCAATTGCAAATGAGTATAATGTTTGATAAAATAAACTCGGGGCATAGAAAACTGACCTTTTGTGTTGACTACGAGAAGATTGAAATGCTAGGCGGCAAAGCAATCCAATCCCGAGCACAAATCAACACTAAAAATGTGAAAATATAGGAACTAGTGTGCATGTGTTAGTTTGGAGAGATAAAAAGTGAGGGAAAGTGAATGAGGTTGAAACTTTTAAACTTTTGGTCTGCAAAACCGTCCAGTTTTCGCCCATTCGGCGACATTAGTCGAGCTCGCCTAGCCTCTCGATGATTCAGTGAGTGTTCATTAGCCTTGCCGAATTTTACAAAACCTCCACTGAGTGCTAGGGGTCCCAACGACGGTCTCCGTCGAGATCGTCGACATAGTCGACGATTCGCCAATAATTTCCCTAGGCTCTCCGAGTTTTACAGACTCCAATTTGAAGATGTCTTGAGTCAAACGGTGGATTTGGTCGGGTTCGCCGACCTCTTCGGCGACTTGCCGACTAGACCTGTTGCTTGCCACTCTGCACTTTTTCAAATACTTTTTGCACTTCAACCTGTACAAACAACACATCATTATTTTACCAAAACACAAATAGAAAGCAATAAGGGATTTTTGGTTGCCTCCCAAACAGCGCCTTAGTTAACGTCGTGGCATGACGCAAGTTAACATCTAGTCCTCATCTTCGGAGTCGGCCATAGTGTAACTAGGAGACTCCTCGGCAAACGGTGGATAGCAACCTGATATTAATTGGTTTATTTGGGCATCATGTAGCTGAATTACCATGGAATTGGAGGTTGTCGTTTGATTCAGCATTTCGATGTTCTCTTTAATCTATTTCAACACCTTATCTTGTTGCTCGATCTTGTGTTGAATGAGTGAGAGGACTTCTTCATTTTACCCATTTTCCTGCTTCTTTCCCTTTTCTCACTTGTAAAGGGGAAAGTACTTGTCCTTTCTCGTGGACTGCTCTTCCAATTTTGTGACTTTCTTGATTAAGAAATTCAGCTGAGTTAACATTGTAGCCCACTCTTATTTTCTCTTTGTTTCCTCGTTGGTCTTAACCATGCCGTCGAAAAGTTTGGCTACTATTTCGTAAGGTTGTTGTAGCAAGCAACCCTCTAAAAGTTGGTCAGCGGTATTTCTATTTTCGGGTCCAAGACCCCTATAGAAGCACTCTAGTAACACTTTATCAGACATCCCATGATTTGGGCATGGATGTAGAACTACCTAGAATTTCAGCCACATCTCTTGGATGGTTTCAGTCCCCACTTGCTTGAATGTCAGTAGATTGTCCCTGAGATTCAACAATTTCAGGAGAGGGTGATCTGTTTGATACCCATAGCTTTCATTGTCACTCATTTTTTTTTGAAATAGTTACACAACCAAACAAAACAAAACTAAAAATTAAGTAACTACAAATTCTCAACTAACACCACTCCTCGCCAGCGGTGCCATTTTGATATTTAAAGACGTAATCAACTGACACTAGTTTGGTTCAAGTGCCATACGATCGCATGTAGTGATATAACCTAACCAAGGGTTTGGGATAGTTCCCACAGGGAGTGGTTTTGAGAATTAATAGAAAAATAAAATCTAGTTCTAATTAGTGATAGCTATAGACATTATCGAATATAAACATAATAAATCTAAGGGGTGACACAAGCGTCAATTATCAATGAGTGTTTGTGTTAAGCTAATGAACAAAAATGACAAAAATATAAGAAAAAGAGATATGGAGACAAGATTCTTGGGATGTGATAGGAATACGGGATAAACTAGACTATCGGTTACATGCTTTTGATGGTAGATTGTTGAACATTTGTGACTAGGCTAGACTATAGTGGGGGTAAATTCTCTCTCCAGCAACTTACCCCGAAACAACTCGGTTTCTCTCGAACACCAAGTTGTCGCATTAAGCACAACCTCCACCTTAGCCCATTCACTCCCTCCAGCTGAATGTGTGGGAGAAGGACTGGGATTCCCTACCCATAATCATAAAATCACACCCCAAGAATTGGGGTTTGGGCTAGACATGTAAAAGAGGTA
Organism: Solanum tuberosum; assembly: GCF_000226075.1. NCBI lineage: Eukaryota > Viridiplantae > Streptophyta > Magnoliopsida > Solanales > Solanaceae > Solanum > Solanum tuberosum. The sequence goes on from NW_006239431.1 coordinate 196,983, forward strand.
AAAATCAATACCAATATCAGTTTCCATCAACTGGTTATGAAGAATTTAAGTCTTAAAACACATCAAGAGTGAAAAATCTTAGAGACCCACATCCAATTTCTTGGAGTTGAAACGCTTTGAATCTTCAAGGTCTTAGAACAAAGTCTCCAAAAACCCTCTAAAACTTGGAACTAAAAATATTCTAAGTCTGAATAATAATTGTCTATGACTTGATTACTAAGTTAACAATTTATACAAGTATTTATAGTGTTTGAAAATTTGTGTTGCAGCAGATCACTCGGCGCAGTTAGTCGGGATCGCCGATACACTTGGCGATCCGCCTTTTGGTCGATTTCATCGCCTTTTTTCTTTAGCCTTCAGCATCTTCGCGCTTCGAGTCGTTGGGCGATATAGTACTGCTTCGTGGAACTACTCGGCGACACGCCTACTGCTCCATTTCATCACTAACTTGATCTTTTCCTTCAGGGTTCAGCACACTGGAACAAAAGGCGATCCCTAGGCCGATCGGAGACTCGCCAACTGGGCTCGGCGATCTTTAGGCCTTCATTTCTTCGTTCTTTTCAGCCGCCTTGTTCCTTCTTGCCAAGTAGTGTCCATGCTTTGCCTCAAACTGCAAATACCTAAAACTTAAGGGTTTTCATCAGATATTGAGACAAAATATGCATTTGAGGACACTAATTCTATTTAAATATAGCCCTAAATGAGTCCAATTTGTGGACTCATCCGTAGTCAGCCAGGATGAGGGTTCGTTTGGGGACCAGCAATGGTTCTCGAGTGTCGGCCACGTCTAGGGTGTAGCCTCGGGTCGTGACATAAAAGACCCATCTGAAAATGATAAACCTATAAAAGAAATTATTGATGTGATGCAGAGTTTAAATTGTATATATCTTCAATTTAAATATTTTAACATGACAAAAATATTTTTTATATTAACTTTCATGTGAGACTTGTTTTTTCTTTTTTTTTAAATAGTAGTCACAAAGGCTAGATTTTTATTAATAATCAAAGCAAAAATTCGGTCAAATAATAGAAAAACTAAAAGGGCTGGTCAAATGGTATCAGTCCATAAAAAGTATATTTGGCCCAAATGGGTCAAAATTAGCTCCAATGATGGGTCAGAAACCATATATATATACTAGTTTTTGGTAACATGCATTGCACGATTGCTCTCTATTATTATGATAATAATATTTTTATCTGTAATAATTTTGAGTTGTAAAATGGAAATATTGGCGGAGTCAGGAGTGATTTTTTTTTTTTAGGATTGGTAACATGTCAGGAGTGAAAATTGTTAACCACTAACTAATAATCTCGTTTACTGCTTCTATGTTATATTCAAATTGAATTTCTATTATATGTTTTTCGCTTTAAGATTGTTATTCCCTTTTTCATATTTAGAAAGATAAATTTTAATGTTGTTCATTTATTTTACTTTTAAGTACTGCTTCAGACTAAATTAAATTACCTCAGTTGTTAGAATATGTCTTCTTCAGAGATTTTCTCGATTTATTTTGCTCGAAGTTGTTGAGGGAGAAATATTAGTTATCCATTTTACCTTGAAAGCTAGGAGACTAAAGCAAAATATAATTTCAATAAGTCATTGTCAAACTAAAGCTATCAAGGAGGCTCTACTTTGTAAAATACACATGCATTAAGTTATTAAAATTTAATTAAAAATACAATAATTAAATGTCAATCAAATTTATTAAAAATTACTCAAGCAAAAAATTGCAAAATTATTGGAGAGACATTCCGCATACCTCATTTGTATTGGTGCAATTTCTACTGAAAGTTCTCTTCAATGGTCTGCAAAAGCATCACCTCTGGTTTATACCTGAGATTAAAAGATTACATAATAAGTTCATAAAACAAAATTTTAGCAGTATATTTTCATGTGAGAGATCAAACACTTAAACGTCAATTTAAGAGTATAATTTCAATGATAGAAAAAAATGAAAAAACTAAATGTAAAGAAATGCATGAAAGAACATATGATAAGAGCTTTATGCCCTCTAAACCAAATTCAAATGTACAATATTGTCATTAGAAGACAACGTGTAAGAGACTTAATAGGTATAGTGATTTCTTGAAGAGTTAAAAAGTCATTCAACTTTAATGATGATTTTTGAAGAGTTAAAAGTCATTTAACTTTAATGGTGATTTCTTGAATAGTTAAAAATTCATTCAACTTTAATGGCTTCACACTTATAGAATAATAATTAATTAATAACAATAATAATATGATAATGATAATTAAAAAGTTTAACGGCATTTTTATAATCCAACTTTAGACAAGCACCTTCCCACTTATAATATATACTAGTATATGGGCACGTGCTCTGCACGTGTACTCCATAACGATGAATATGAACTATTAAAAAATCACATAATTTCTTGTAAAATAGTATTTGAGTTACAATAAAAATATGAAAAGTAAAATGATAAATGTTTGTAGTGTATAGTTAACTCATAGAAGAGATTTTTTTGCATTTAGTCCTCCCCTTGTTATAATTTTGATATATAAATTTTATATTTGTTTTAAAAGAGAAATGAAGTAGTAAAAACAAACATAGAGGCACACTACCTTATGATTAACTTCCTTAAAATGTCTTGTCTCATAGAATGTAAAAATATTGAAATTCTTCCTTAAAATGTCTCTCTTGTCTAGAATAGAGTAAAAATGTTGAAATTAAATTAATAGTTACATGATACACATTTCAAGAAGATAAAATGTTTGACATTAATTAGTAAAAGATGAAATTCTCCTTCTCATTAAGTAGAATGCAATTAAATAATTCAAATTTATAAATAAGGAAATTCAATTAGAAGGAAATAACTAAAGAATTAAAGTGCATCGTTTGGTATTTAAATTATGCCATTATATAATTAAAATATTATATTTAATTAAATAAGTCAGATTTTAATTTAGTAGAGAGCCAAAATGACAATATTAATATTTTTACAATTAAAAGTTTGTTAAAATATATTTTACATTTTTTTGTTAAAAATATAATAGGAGCAATATTTGGTCAGAAGTTTAAAGATCTTCTAACTTCTTAAGCATTTTGGTGTATCATTTTTTTGACTTTAGGATTTGGATCTCATGATATTTTTAATAAAAATTGTCTAAAAAATATAGATTTTATCCACAAGCACATGTAAGAATAATTCCTTTCAAATATTTAAAATTTAAGGTGCAAAAAATGTAATTATTAATAATTTGAAATTAGAATATCTTGTAGGCATTAATTGTTTGTTTTTACATGCCTTATACACTATTTTTATGATTCTATTTGTTTAATTTTCTATAGCAAAAAATACACCCTTCAATCAAATACATTCTTAAAACGAAATTTCAAATACAAAGAAAAAAATATCATATGTAGGAGCAAGTTTAGCATAAGGCTACCAACGAAAATAGAAAAATTTTAAGACAATTTTTTCCCTGCTTTTTATTGATAATGCAAATTGAAACAAAGATATAGTAATAAACATTCAACCTTTGACAAAAAAAAAAAAGAGTTAAAAGTTTTGGAAGACAAGTTAACGGAAGTGACATTCAACTACAGAAATGGGGGGGGGGGTCGTTATCATAGTTCTGATCTCGGCAAATAAGTAAAAAAGAAAATACGTCAAACTCTGATATTCTAGTAATTGAAGTGTTATTCATCCCTATAATCACATTATGCCTTATAATCTTGACACAAATCCTCTAGTCTTGAAATTTTCTTCACTTGATTTAAACTTATCTAGTCTTCCACACACAAAAATTGTATCACATATAAATCTTTCTATGAAAATACTATTGAAAGATTTGTATTTATAGGAAAAAAATATAGCTTTGAAATATGAATATTCTCTTACAAAGTTGAAAGGTCAAGTATTACAAAAATTAAAGACAGATATTAATTAAAAACATAAATTAATTTGAAAGATGAAACACATACATGTATCTATTTAAAGGGATAAGTGTAAGTTTTATATTTTTTCTATTTAATTTACTCACATGTATACCAACTAAAAATAAGTGCGCATGAGACTGAGGACAATGTGTTCATGAATCTACATTATCATCAAGAGATTCTTCATAACACAAATCCTAACTCTTGAATTCATAATTCAAATTCAACAGAGAGTTAAGAGTAGAGTTCAAGAAAGCCTTTGAGTTCAATTGTGAATCCTTTGAGATCAACTATTGATTTGAGCTAAGTTTTGAGGAAGTAAGTATGAAAATGAGAAGAGTCGTATACATGATTTCCATATTGTTGTGAAGACCCTCGAGTCGAATCGTTCATGCCCATAAATTCCGTATGAACTCCATAATTTTAGTATCTTTAAGAGGAGCAGTATCTTCAAGTCTCAGTCTTGAGTATTGAGTTCATAATCCCCTTTGAGATTATATTTCTAATCATGGGATTATTACATGTTACCCATGAAATCCTTGAGTTGAGTAGTTCATGATCATAATTCCGCATGAACCCTCTGAGTTGAGAATTTTCTAAATGAGTAGTATCATTGAAGTTCTAGAGTTCCAAGTATTGAGTTATATCTATGGTTATTGAAAACCTTGCATTGAGTCGTTCATGTGCATAATTCGACATGAACCATATTTTAAGAAGTCTTTTACAAACGTTTTAACTTTGTTTTATGACTTAAGCTTTGAGTTGAGTAAAGAGTAATAGTAGAGTTCATTTTGTTTAAAATGATATATGGGAACTAAGTATTCCCAAGAATAAATGTTTTCACATTTAAGATGAGATGAAACTGAAATTTCCAAAAGAGTTTTGAGCAGTTTGAGTACCATCTCTTTTAAGAGATAGTTTTGAGTAATTATCTCAAACTACTGAAAAAGTTATGTTTTTAAACATATGAGCTAGTATATTTTGGGAGTAGTATTGAGCATCGATATGGGAGAGAGTTCAGATAACTCACAACCCCCATAAACCATGTAGCCATCATGGGTAGAAAGGATCATACTTTTTACATGACTCCTTAGTGATTTTTAGCATAGACTAGTGGATCCACTTAGTTAAGGCGTCCTATATGACGGCAAATTATAGGACAGTTCTGGCAACGTGGGCAAGACAATGTATCATCACCTAGGCTCATAGTGGTGGTTGTCGGTTAGAGAAACTCCCATAAAGATATTATATTTTACTATACATAAATTGAGTTGTTATTTTACTCTTCAATACAATGAATTGTTTTCTTTTGTTTTAAAAGCTTTCTATATATTGCATCTTTTACTATTGCTTTATCCTTGAGTTTCATGAGTTGAGTAGCTTGAGTCGATCTGTGCTTCATTGTGTCGAGTACCTTATTGTTGAGTTTCACGGAGTTGAGAACCATATTACTGAATTGAGTATAGTATCCTTGAGTACTTCTGAGTTGAGTAACTTTGAGTAGTTTTGAGTATCCTTGAGTATTCCTTGAGTTTAGTAAGTTTGAAAAGAAGTAAGTATGTTCCTTTTATCAAGTTCAAGCTTATGTTGTGCTTTAGAATTCCCCTTACATGCTCGTACATTCCACGTACTGAGCCATTTGGCCTCCATCATTTCATGATGCAGATCCAGGTATTCAGGATCATCAACAGGAGCTTCATTGATACCACATGGAGTTCGAGTTAGCTAGAGTGAGCCTCCTTACTTCCGAAGAGTTCCACTTTTCCTTTCAGTTATATCAGTTGATAGGAGGTCGTGGGTCTTGTCCCGACTTCCATCTTTGTCATTTAGAGGCTTCATATATAGATAATAGAGTTTCTTAAGTTTGTTCATTTATTTTCTTAAATGTTTTAAAGACTTAAGTTGCCTATTTATGGTGACATGAATATATTATTTATTCAGAGTTATCTATTCAATATTGTTCAGATTAATTTAAAGTGTAGTATTGGAATTGAATTCAGTTTTTTTTTTGTTTTTTACATGCTTGAGTTAGTCTTCCGCTTGTTGTCAGCCAGTATGAGGGTTCCCTTAGGGACCAGCAATGGTTCTCGAGTGCCAGCCACGTCCAGGGTGTAGACTCGAGTCGTGACAAACTTGGTATCAGCGCACAGAGTTCAAGAGTCTTAGGGTGTCTATGAAGCTATGTTAGTAGGATCTTATTTATGGTTGTGAGGGCCCCACTTCTAGAAATGAGGGACTACGTATATTTAAGAGAAGTTTCCCAATTTTCATACTCTAAATCATTCAATAGAGCTAAGTCATAGAGATTTATTCATACTCGTGTGTTTCTCAGATTCATTCATTCGACTACCCATCATACTAGAGGTGGTTGAACAGAAAATCCAGTCCTTTATCGATAAGTTGTTCTTAGAAGAAATCTTGAGGAAGTCATGAGACTCTAGATGGTCTTGAGAGAAGCCTATCAGTGAGTTACATGCTGAGTTTCAGAAGGAATGCACTCATTATATATGAATCGTGCATTTGAGTTAAAACAAGTTATACTCTTTTCCCTAAGCCCTGTTTCGGTTGAGATCCTTATGAGAAAGAATGTTTAGAGCTTGGGTAGTTTTTGTAATCCTAAAAATATATTATGAATGACGAAATCATGAGCAATAATAGTGAAACAGCCCAAAGTTAGAGGAAACTATGCAGAGGTTTAGTAATCCTAGAAAGGGAGATAGTGATGAGGCAAGCTATGTTACTATAGTCATGCACCTAGTAAGTTATTAATGAGAAGTTTTCCTTTATGGGTAGACTAAGAAGTTATGAGTTGTGAAGATTACATCATAAAAGGTAGAATGTGTTTTAGCTAGAAAGGATCTTCTGATGAAGTGTCATTGTGTAAGTACTGACCTAGTGTAAGTGTTGAATAGAAGAGCATGAGTATTCATGAGGTGATAGGTGTAAACTAGGCTTATGATTTTGAGGGAGATCCCATAATATTAAGAGTGTTATTGAACTAATTAGGCATTGTTGTATAGTGAATGAGTAAATAGTACTCAAGTTGTGAAGGGAAATGTGATAGTAAATTGTAAGTATGAATACTAAGAGGTGAGGATTGACTATTTGTCATAAGGTCCTAGTGGACGACTATTTGTAAATTTGTATCAAGTAGTTGTAAGTTAGTATAGTAAGTGAACAATCATATTGATATTCTAGTTTAGTAATAAACATTAAGCTTGAATTGGAGATGAGTGTCATGATCAAAAAAATGTAAACCTGAGGGTGATGATGTTAGTCTAGATATTTGATCTAGAAGACTTGACATAGAATAGGTGAGGAATTGAGTTGATTAGCTGCATTAAATATGAGTGATACAAGTGCGAGACCCTAACCTTTAGATAAGGGCAGTGAAGTGTGGCTAAGTCACAAGAGTAACAAGAGCATTAAGAGGTTAAGAGAAACACCTTAAAAAAAAGTCTTAGTACCTGCTTATGGAGAGTTTGGTAGTCATGAGATACGGTTTCCTTGAGTGCTAGAGTAAAAGAGGATGTAGACCAGTTAGATATTATGGAATAGGTCCATAGCTTTCAAGGGTCAGCTTTAGACCTAAGGGTGAGATGATAAGATGAGAATCAAGTTAAGTGTTTGAGAGTAATATAGTAATGAGTTCCAAAGAGTGTGGGAGTTATCCTTTCGGAGGTCCTATTAGTAATGGAGTGATCTTAGAAAAAGGAGGATGAGGTTTTACTATGAGAAATAGTTAAATGAGAGCCCTAAGTGGGTTCCGAAGGAGTTAGTTAATAGGAATCCATGGAGTTGTTAGAGTACTAAGCTTGAATGTGGTGTTGCTAAACATTAGGTGGTTCTTGATATGAGCCCAATGTAGTGGTATAGAGTAATAGTTTTGGGATGAGATTCCCTATAGAGAGGTAGAGAACCCAAGGATTTGGGTTAAGCTTGAATATAGTGAAAGTGTACCACTAGACTCAGACCTTAGTAAGAGTAAATCCATTTCATACCTAGTCCAGTCGTCATTCGAGGATGAATGATCCCAAGTAAGAGATATTGTATCACCCCATAAAAAATTTGAGCTAAGACTCGAACCATCCTTCGTTAGGAGTAGGATATTATCTAGGAAATTAAAATTTCTTGAGTGTTAAGGTCTCTAGATGTAGCACCTTGAGTTCCAAGAAGGACTAAAGAGAGTTCATTCAAGCCATTCCTAAGCTCCTTTAAGTTTTGGGTCAACTTCAAACGAGCATAACTCTGAATATAGGATGAGTTAGGTGGGCTACAAGATATCTAATAAAATTTCTTTGAATTATATTTCCAACTCTAGTGAGTTTGCTAAGTTTCGGGGTTGGATGAGTGAGATATGCCATTTGGAGGTTAAGACGTCTAGTTAAGGAAAGTTACCCGAAAATAGTAAGGGGTATTTTAGTCTTTTCCATATCAAATTAGATTTAATTCATTTTTAGTAAGGTTTTAAGGGTCTAATCCAATTCTTTTCAGTTTTATAATCCTAATATAAACCTAGGGTTTTAGTTGAGAGTTCAAGAAGAGAAAAGAAGAGAAAAGAGGAGAAAAGATGAGAGGATCAAAGCGTTCGTCGAGAGTCTTGCATTTTGTGGCTGATTTTCGCCATGGGTTTAATCCCAAAGAGGTATGTAAGCTTCCATAGTGTTGGGTTATTTTACCCACACGCCAATCATGTTATTTTCAACGAAATTTCATTCTTCAAGTTGAAAGATTAGAGTTCTTGATGAGTTCTTGATAGGTGTTCTTGAAGTTCATTCTAAATCTTGTTGTGTTGGGATTTTTATGATTTTTTTTTGTTGAAATTTAATGATTGGAGTGTTGATTTGAGTAGATTAGAGTGTAATTATGTTAAGTAATTGAAACCAAGTGATTTGGGAAGAAACCGTTCGATTCTAGGCGAGTTAAGGTGAGAAAACGAGCAAAGCAAGTCGTTGAAGTTTTCTGGGTTGGGGCCTAGCTCCCCATGCCAGCCAAAGGTACCCCAACCACTTCTCTGAAGTTTAGGGGCTGGCGCCCCACACCACTCAGAGCGCCAGGGTCGCCTGCCCCCACCCGTTCTTTATCGTTTCGTCTGTTTCAGTTCTTTCAAAGGGTACTTTACTCCCCTTTGATTCTAAACTACTTTTAAACCCCTAGAAATCATTCATAACCTTGAATTCATAATTCAAATTCAAGGTAGAGTTAAGAGTTAAATTTTGAAAATTCTTTCGAACATTCTAAGAAAGTCCCTTTGAGTCCTTTTGTGGGTTCTTCTACAACTTCTAGTAACTTGTTTCAAGACTCAAGTAAGTGAGCCTGAGAGAGAGGAGAATGTATTCATGAGTCAACATTATCATCACGAGATTCTTCATAACATAAATCATAACTCTTGAATTAATAATTCAAATTCAAGAGAGAGTTAAGAATATAGTTCAAGAATGCCTTTGAGTTCAATTATGAATCAATTGATATCAACTATTAATTTCAGCTAAGTTTTGAGGAAGTACGTATGAGAATGAGAAGAGTCGGATACATGAGTTCCATATTATTGTGAAGACCCTCGAGTCGAGTCGTTCATTCCCATAAATTCCGCATGAACTCCATAATTTTAGTATCTTTGAGAGGAGTAATATCTTCAAGTTCTAAGTCTTGAGTATTGATTTCCTAACCGTCTTTGAGATTATATTTCTAATAATGGGACTATTACATGTTACCCATGAAATCCTTGAGTTGAGTAGTTCATGCTCATAATTCCGCATGAACCCTCTGAGTTGAGCATTCTTGAAATGAGTAG
>NW_006239431.1:206912-221710 GCF_000226075.1 Solanum tuberosum
TAAATGTTTTCACATTTAAGATGAGAGAAAACTGAGATTTCCAAAAGAGTTTTGAGCAGTTTGAGTACCATCTCTTTTAAGAGATAGATTTTTTAATAATTATCTCAAGCCACAGAAAAAGTTATGTTTTTAAACATATGAGCTAGTATATTTTGGGAATAGTATTGAGCACCAATATGGGGAGAGTTCAGATAACTCACAGCCCCCATAAACAGCCATCATGGATAGAAAGGATCATACTTTTTTAGATGACTCCTTAGTGATTTTTAGCATAGACTAGTGTATCCACTTAGTTAAGGCGTCCTATATGACGGCAAAGTATAGGACAGTTCTGGAAGCGTGGGCAAGACGTTGTATCATTACTTAGGCTCATACTGGTGGTTGTTGGTTAGAGAAACTCCCATAGAGATATTATATTTTATTATACATAAATTAAGTTGTTATTGTACTCTTCAATACACTAAATTGTTTTTTTGTTTTAAAAGTTTTCTATATATTACATCTTTTACTATTGCTTTATCCTTGAATATAATGAGTTTAGTCTCTTGAGTTGAATATCTTGAGTCGATTTGTGCTTCATTGTGTCGAGCACCCTATTGTTGGGTTTCACTGAGTTGAGAACCTTATTACTGAATTGAGTATCGTATCCGTGAGTACTGAGTTGCGTAAGTTTGAGTAGATTTGAGTATCCTTGAGTATTCCTTGAGTTGAGTAAGTTTGAAAAGAGGTAAGTATGTTTCCTTTTATCAAGTTCAAGCTTATGTTATGCTTTAGAATTACCCTTATATGCTCGTACATTCCACGTACTGAGCCATTTGGCCTGCATCTTTTCATGATGCAGATCCAGGTATTCAGGATCATTAATAGGAACTTCGTTGATACCACATGAAGTTCGAGTTAGCTATGGTGAGCTTCCTTGCTTCCGGAGGGTTCTACTTTTACTTTCAGTTATATTAGTTGTTAGAAGGTCGGGGGTCTTGTCCCGACTTCCATCTTTATCATTTAGAGGCTTCATGTATAGACAATAAAGTCTTAGAAGTTTGTTTATTTATTTTGTTAAATGTTTTAAAGACTTAAGTTGTCTATTTATGGCAAGTTAAATATATTTTTTATTGAGAGTTATCTATTCAGTATTGTTCAGATTAATTTAAAGTTGAGTATTGGAGTTAGATTCAAATTTTTTTAGCTTTTGCATGCTTGAGTTAGTCTTTCGCTTGTAGTCAGCCAGGATGAGGGTTAGCTTGGGGACCAGCAATGATTCTCGAGTGTCGGCCACGTCCAGGGTGTAGACTCAGGTCACAATAAAATTGGTATCAAAGGACAGAGTTCAAGAGTCCTAGGGTATCTATGAAGCCATGTCAGTAGGATCTTATTTATGGTTGTGAGGGCCTGACTTCTATAAATGAGGGACTACGGACATTTAAGAAAAGTTTCCCATTTTTCATACTCTAAATCGTTCAATAGAGCTAAGTCATAGAGATTTAATGATGCTTGTGCGTTTCTCAGATTCATTCATTCGACTACACATCATACTAGAAGTGGTTGAACAGAAAAGTCGGTCCTTTATCGATGAATTGGTCTTAACAGAAATCTTGAGGAAGTCATGAGACTCCAGATGGGCTTGAGAGAAGCCTATCAGTAAGTTAAGTGTTGAGTTTTAGAAGGAATGCACTCATATTATAAGAATTGTGCATTTGAGTTAAAGCGAGTTGTACTCTTTTCCCTGAGCCTTGTTTCAGTTAAGATCCTTATGTGGAAGTAAGTTTAGAGCTTGGGTAGTTTTTTTTCATCCTAAAAATATCGTATGAATGACGAGATCATGAGCAGTATTAGTGAAAGAGCCCAAAGTTAGAGGAAAGTATGTAGAGGTTTAGTAATCCTAGAAAGGGAGATAGTGATGAGGCAAGCTATGTTATTACAGCCATGCACCTAGTAAGTTATTAATGTGTAGTTTTCCCTAATGGATAGACTAAGAAATGATGAGTTGTAAAGATTTCATCATAGGGGGTAGAGTGTGATTTACCTAGAAAGGAGCTTGTGATGATGTATCATTGTGTAGGTAATGACCAAGTGTAAGTGTTGAATAGAAGAGCATGAGTATTCATGAGGTCATAGATCTAAGCTAGGCTTAGAATTTTGAGGGAGATCCCATAATATTAAGAGTGTTATAGAACTAATTAGGCATTGTTGTATAGTGAATGAGTGAATAGTACTCAAGTTGTGTAGGGAAATGTGATAGTAAATTGTAAGTATGAATACTAAGAGGTGAGGATTGACTATTTGTCGTAAGGTCCTACTAGACGAGTGTTTATGAATTTGTATTAGTTGTAAGTTAGTATAGTAAGCGAGCAATCATATTGATATTCGGGTATAGTAATAAACATTAAGCTTGAATTGGAGATGAGTGTCATGATCAAAAGAATGACAACCTGAGGGTGATGATGTTACTCTAGATATTTAATCTAGAAGGCTTGACATAAAGTAGGTAAGGAATTGAGGTGATTAGGTGCAATAAATATGTGTGGTACAAGTGAGAGACCCTAACCTTTAAATAAGGGCAATGATGTGTGCCTAAGTCACAAGAGTAACAAGATCATTAAGAGGTTAATATAGACACCTTAAAAAGAGGTCTTAGTACCTGCTTATGTAGAGGTTGGTAGTCATGAGATTCGGTTTCCTTGAGTGTTAGAGTAAAAGATAATGTAGACCAGTAAGAGATTATGGAATAGGTCCATAGCTTTCAAGGGTCAACTTTCGACCTAAGGCGGAGATGATAAGATGAGAATCAATTCAAGTGTTTGAGCGTAATATAGTAATGACTTTCAAAGAGTATGGGAGATATCCTTTCGAAGGTCCTTTTAGTAATGGAGTGATGTTAGAAAGAGTAGGATGAGGTTTTACTATGAGAAATAGTTAAATGAGAGCCCTTGGTTGGTTCTTAAGGTGTTAGTTAGTAGTAGTCCATGGAGTTGTTAGACTACTAAGCTTGAATGTGGTGTTGTTAAACATTAGGTGGTTCTTGATATGAGCCCAATGTGGGGGAATAGAGTAATAGTTTTTGGATGAGATTCCCTATAAAGAGGTATAGAACCCAAGGATTTGGGTTAAGCTTGAATATAGTGAAAGTGTACCATTAGACTCAGCCCTTGGTAAGAGTAAATCCATTCCATACCCAGTCCAGTCGTCATTCGGGGACGAATGATCCCAAGGGAGAGATATTGTAACACCCTGGAAAATTTTTGAGCTAAGACTCAAACCATCCTTCGTTGAGAGTAGGATTCTACTGAGGAAATTAAAATTTCTTAAGTGTTAAGGTCACTAGATGTAGCAGCTTGAGTTCCAAGAAGGACTAAAGAGAGTTCATTCAAGTCATTCCTCAGTTACATTAAGTTTTGGGTCAATTTCAAATGACCATTACTCTCAGTATAGGATGAGTTAGGTGGGTTACAAGATAGCTAATGAAATGTCTTTGAATTATCTTTCCAACTCTACCAAGTTTTCTAAGTTTCAAGGTCGGATAAATGAGATATGCCCTTTTGAAGTTAAGGTGTCCAGTTAAGGAAAGTTACTCGAAAATAATATAGGGTATTTTGGTCTTTTCCTTATCAAATCAGATTTAATTAATTTTTGGTAAGGTTTCAAGGGTCTAATCCTATTGGGTTCAGTTTTATAATGCTAATATACGCCTAGGGCTTTAGTTGAGAGTTCAAGAAGAGAAAATAGGAGAAAAGAGGAGAGGATCAAAGCGTTCGTCGAGAGTCTTGCATTTTGTTGCGGATTTTCACCATGGGTTTAATCCCTAAGAGGTATGTAAGCTTCCATAGGGTTGGGTTAATTCACCCACATGCCAATCATGTTATTTTCAGCAAAATTTCATTCTTGAAGTTGAAATATTAGAGTTCTTGATGATTTTTGATAAGTGTTCTTGAAGTTCATTATAAATCTTGTTCTTTTGGGTTTTGATGATTTTTTGAAATGAAATTTAGTGATTTGAGTGTTGCTTTGAGTATATTAGAGTGTAATTATATTAAGTAATTGAATCCAAGTGATTGGGGAAGAAACCGTTCGATTCTAAGAGAGTAAGAGTGATAAAACGAGCAAAGCAAGTCGTCAATGTTTTCTGGGTTGGGGTATGGCGCAACACACCAGCCAGAGCACCCCAACCATTTCTCTGAAGTTTAGGGGCTGGCGCCCCACGCCACTCAGAGCGCCAGGGTCGCCTGCCCCCTCGTGTTCATCATCGTTTCGTCCGTTTGAGTTCTTTCAAATGGTACATTTACTCCCCTTTGATTCTAAACACTCTAATCTACTTCTAAACACTTGGAAATCATTCATAACCTTGAATTCATAATACAAATTCAAGGTAGAATTAAGACTTAAGTTTTGAGAATTCTTTCGAACATTCTTAGAAAGTCCCTCTGAATCCTTTTGTGGAGTATTCTACAACTTCTAGTAACTTGTTTCACGACTCAAGTAAGTGAGCACGATGGAGAGGAGAATGTATTCATGAGTCTATATTATCATCACGATATTCTTCATAACATGAATCATAACTCTTGAATTCAAAATTCAAATTCAAGAGAAAGTTAAGAGTAGAATTCAAGAATGCATTTGAGTTCAATTATGAATCCTTTAAGATCAACTATTGATTTGATCTAAGTTTTGAGGAAGTAAGTATGAGAATGAGAATGAGAAGAGTCGTATACATGAGTTCCTTACTGTTGTAAAGACCCTCGATTCGAGTCATTCATAGCCATAAATTTCACATGAACTCCATAATTTTAGTATCTTTGAGAAGAGTAGTATCTTCAAGTTCTAAGTCTTGAGTATTGAGTTTCTAATCCCCTTTGAGATTATATTTCTAATCATGGGACTATTACAAGTTACCCATGAAATCCTTTAGTTGAGTAGTTCATGCTCATAATTCCGTAAGAACCCACTGGGTTGAGCATTTTTTAAATGAGTAGTATCATTGAAGTTCTTGAGTTCCAAGTATTGAGTTCTATCTATGGTTATTGAAAACATTCCATTGAATCGTTCACGTCCATAATTCGACATGAACCATATTTTAAGAAGTCTTTTACAAACGTTTTAAATTTGTTGTAAGACATAAACTATGAGTTGAGTAAAGAGTAAGAGTAGAGTTCATTCTCTTTAAAATGATATACAAGGAAAATTAGATGTTTAATAGACTTTTGAGCAATTTGAGTACCATCTCTTTTAGGAGATAGATTTTTGAGTAATTATCTCAAACAATAGAAAAAGTTGTGTTTTTAAACATATGAGCTAGTATATTTTAGGAGTATTATTCAGCACCGATATGGGGGAGAGTTCTGGTAACTCACAGCCCCCATAAACCATATAGCCATCATGGGTAGAAAGTATCAAACTTTTTAGATGACTCCTTAGTGCTTTTTAGCATAGACTAGTGGATCCACTTAGTTAAGGCATCCTATATGATGGCTAAGTATAGGACAGTTCCAGCAGCGTGGGCAAGAAGTTTTATCATCACTTAGGCTTATATTGGTGGTTGTCGGTTAGAGAAACTCTCATAGATATATTATATTTTATTATACATAAATTGAGTTGTTATTGTACTCTTCAATACACTGAATTGTTTTCTTTTGTTTTAAAAGCTTTATATATAGTGCATCTTTTACTATTGCTTCATCCTTGAGTATCTTGAGTTGAGTATCTTGAGTTGATATGTGATTCATTGTGTCGAGTACCTTATTGTAGAGTTTCACTTAGTTGAGAACATTATTACTAATTGAGTATCGTATCCTTGAGTACTTCTGAATTTAGTATGTTTGAGTAGTTTTGAGTATTCCTTGATTTGAGTAAGTTTGAAAAGAGGTAAGTATGTTTCCTTTTAACAAGTTCAAGCTTATGTTCTGCTTTAGAATTCCCCTTACATGCTCGTACATTCCACGTTCTGAGTCATTTGGCCTACATCTTTTCATGATACAGATCCAGGTATTCAGGATCATCAACAGGAACTTCGTTGAGACCTCATGAAGTTCGAGTTAGCTATAGTGAGCCTCCTTGCTTCTGGAGGGTTCTATTTTTACTTTCAGTTATATCAGTTTTTAGAAGGTCGTGTGTCTTGTCCCGACATCCATCTTTATTATTTAGAGGCTTCATGGATAGACAATGAAGTCTCAGAAGTTTGTTCAATTATTTTGTTAAATGTTTTAAAGACTTAAGTTACCTATTTATGGCGAGTTAAATATATTATTTATTCAGAGTTATCTGTTCAGTATTGTTTAGATTATTTTAAAGTTGAGTATTGGAGTTAAATTCAATTTTTTATTTAGCTTTTGCATGCTTGAGTTAGTCTTTCGCTTGTAGTCAACCAGGATGAGGGTTCGCTTGGGACCAGCAATGGTTCTCGAATGTCGGCCACGTCCAGGGTGTAGATTCGGGTCGTGACAAACTTGGTATCAGAGCACAGAGTTCAAGAGTCCTAGGGTGTCTATGAAGCCGTGTCAATAGGATATTATTTATGGCTGTGAGGTCCCCACTTCTACAAATGAGGGACTACGGACTTTTAAGAAAAGTTTCCCATTTTTCATACTCTAAATCGTTCAATAAAGCTAAGACATAGATATTTATTCATACTCAGTGTGTTTCTCAGATTCATTCATTCGACTACCCATCATACTAGAGGTGGTTGAACAGACAAGTCAGTCATTTATCGATGAGTTGTTCTTAGCGGAAATCTAGAGGAAGAATTGAGACTCTAAATGGGCTTGAGATAAGCGTATCACTGAGTTAAGTGTTGAGTTTCAGAAGAAATGCACTCATATTATATGAATCGTGCATATGAGTTAAAGCGAGTAGTACTCTTTTACCTAAGCCCTACTTCAACTGAGATCCTTATGAGGATGTATGTTTAGAGCTTGGGTAGTTTTTTTTCATCCTAAATATATAGTATGAATGACGAGATCATGAGAAGTAGTAGTGAAAGAGCCTAAAGTTAGAGGGAAGTATGCAGAGGTTTAGTAATCCTAGAAAGGGAGATAGTGATGATGCAAGTTGTGTTACTATAGTCATGCACCTAGTAAGTTATTAATGAGTATTATTCCCTTATGGGTAGACTAAGAAGTGATGAGTTGTGAAGATTCCATCATAGGAGGTAGAGTGTGTTTTAGCTAGAAAGGAGGTTGTGATAAAGTGTCATTGTGTAGGTAATGACCAAGTGTAAGTGTTGAATAGAAGAGAATGAGTATTCGTGAGGTGATAGATCTAAGCTAGGCTTATGATTTTGAGGGAGAGCCCATCATATTAAAAGTGTGATAGAACTAATTAGGCATTGTTGTATAGTCGATGAGTGAATAGTACTCAAGTTGTTCAGCGAAATGTGATAGTAAATTGTAAGTATGAATACTAAGAGGTGAGGATTGACTATTTGCCATAAGGTCCTAATGTACTAGTGTTTCGAATTTGTATCAAGTAGTTGTAAGTTAGTATAGTAAGTGGGCAATCATATTAATATTCAGGTTTAGTAATAAACATTAAGCTTGAATTGGAGATGATTGTCATGATCAAAAGAATGGCAACCTGAGGGTGATGATGTTAGTCTAGATATTTGTTCTAGAAGACTTGACATAGAGTAGGTGAGAAATTGAGGTGATTAGCTGTAATAAATATGAGTGGTACAAGTGAGAGACCCGAACATTTAGATAAGGGCAGTGAAGTATGGTTAAGTAACAAGAGCATTAAGAAGTTAAGAGAAACACCTTAAAAAGAGGTCTTAGTACCTGCTTATGGAGAGTTTGGTAGTCATGAGATAAGGTTTCCTTGAGTGTTAGAGTAAAAGACTAGTTAGACCAGTTAGAGATTTTGGAATAGGCCCACAGCTTTCAAGGGTCAGCTTTAGACCTAAGGGGGAGATAATAAGATGAGATTCAAGTCAAGTGTTTGAGAGTATTACAATAATGAGTTCCAAAGAGTATGGGAGATATCCTTTCGGAGGTCTTTTTAGTAATGGAGTGATATTAGAAAAAGAAGGATGAGGTTTTACAATAAGAAATAGTTAAATGAGAGCCCTTAGTTGGTTCCGAAGGTGTTAGTTAGTAGGACTCCATGGAGTTGTTAGAGTACTAAGCTTGAATGTGGTGTTGTTAACCATTAGTTGGTTCTTGATATGACCCCAATGTGGTGGTAAAGAGTAATAGTTTTGGGATGAGATTCCCTATAGAGAGGTATAGAACCCAAGGATTTAGGTTAAGTTTGAATACAGTGAAAGTGTACCATTAGACTCATACCTTGGTAAGAGTAAATCCATTTCATACCTAGTCCAGTCGTCATTCGAAGACGAATGATCTCCAGGGAGATATATTGTAACACCTCGGAAAATTTTTAATCTAAGACTCGAACCATCCTTTATTGGGAGTAGGATTTTACCGAGGAAATTAAAATTTCTTGAGTGTTAAGGTCACTAGATGTAGCACTTTGAGTTCCAAGAAGGACTACAGAAAATTCATTCAGGTCCTTCCTAAGTTCCTTTATGTTTTGGTTCAACTTCAAACAACCATAACTCTCAGTACAGGATGAGTTATGTGGGCTACAAGATAGCTAATGAAATGTCTTTGAATTATCTTTCCAACTTTACCAAGTTAATTAAGTTTTGTGGTCGGATGAGTGAAATATTCCCTTCTGAAGTTAAGCTATCCAGTTAAACAAAGTTACCCAAAAATAGTAAGGGGTATTTTGGTCTTTTCCTTACCAAATCAGATTTAATTCATTTTTAGTAAGGTTTTAAGGGTCTAATCCTATTGGTTTCAGTTTTATAATCCTAATATACACCTAGGGTTTTAGTTAGGAGTTCAAGAAGAGAAAAGAGGAGAGGATCAAAGCGTTCATCGAGAGTCTTGTGTTTTGTTGCAGATTTTCGCCATGGGTTTAATCCCTAAGAGGTATGTAAGCTTATATAGTGTTGAATTATTTCACCCACACTCCAAACATGTTATTTTAAGCAAATTTCATTCTTAAAATTGAAAGATTAGAGTTCTTGATGTGTTCTTGATAGGTGTTCTTAAAGTTCATTCTAAATCTTGTTGTGTTGGGTTTTAGATGATTTCTTGAGATAAAATTTAGTGATTTGAGTATTGTTTTGAGTAGACAAGAGTGTAATTATGTTAAGTAATCGAATCCAATCTATTGGGGAAAAAACTGTTCGATTCTAGGCGAGTTAGGCTGAGAAAATGAGAAAAGCAAGTCGTCGAAGTTTTCTTGGTTCAGGCCAGGCGCCCCACGCCAGCCAAAGCACCCCAACCACTTAATTGATGTTTAGGGGCTGGCGCACCGCGCCACCCAGAGCGCCATAGTCGCTTGTCCCCACGCGTTCTTCATCGTTTCGTCCATTTGAGTTCTTTCAAAGGGTACTTTTACCCCCCCCCCCTTTGATTCTAAACACTCTAAACTACTTCTAAACACCTAGAAATCATTCATAACATGAATCATAACTTTGAATTAATAATTCAAAATCAAGGTAGAGTTAAGAGTTAAGTTTTCAGAATTCTTTGGAACATTCTAACAAAGTCCCTTTGAGTCCTTTTGTGGAGTCTTCTACAACTTCGAGTAACTTGTTTCAAGACTCAAGTAAGTGATCATGAGGGTGAGGAGAATGTATTCATGAGTCTACATTATGATCACGAGATTCTTTATAACACGAATCATAACTCTTGAATTCATAATTCATAATTCAAATTCAACAGAGAGTTAAGAGTAGAGTTTAAGAAAGCCTTTGAATTCAATTGTGAATCCTTCGAGATCAACTATTGATTTGAAATAAGTTTTGAAGAAGTAAGTATGATAATGAGAAGAGTCGTATACATGAGTTCTATATAGTTGTGAAGACCCTCAAGTCGAGTCGTTCATGCTCATAAATTCTGCATAAACTCCATAATTTTAATATCTTTCAAAGGAGTAGTATCTTCAAGTTCTAAGTCTTGAATATTGAGTTCCTAATCCCCTTTGAGATTATATTTCTAATCATGGGACTATTACATGCTGCCCATGAAATCCTTGAGTTGAGTAGTTCATGCTCATAATTAGGCATGAACCCTCTGAGTTGAGAATTTTTTGAATGAATAGTATAATTGAAGTTCTTGAGTGCCAAGTATTGAGTTCTATCTATGGTTATTGAAAACCTTGCATTGAGTTGTTCACGTCCATAATTCGACATGAACCATATTTTAAGAAGTCCATTACAAATGGTTTAACTTTGTTTTAAGACTTAAGCTTTGAGTTGAGTAAAGAGTAAGAGTAGAGTTCATTTTCTTTAAAATGATATATGGGAACTAAGTATTCCCAAGAGTAAATGTTTTCACATTTAAGATGAGAGGAAACTGAGATTTCCAAAAGATTTTGGAGCAATTTTAGTACCATCTCTTTTAAGAGATAGATTTCTGAGTAATTATCTCAAACCACAGAAAAAGTTATGCTTTTAAAAAATATGATCTAGTATATTTTGGGACTAATATTGAGCACCGATATGAGGGAGAGTTCAGATAACTCACAGCCCCCATAAACCATGTAGCCATCATGGGTAGAAAGTATCATACCTTTTAGATGACTCCTTAGTGCTTTTTAGCATAGACTAGTGGATCCACTTAGTTAAAGCGTCCTATATGATGGCAAAGTATAGGACAGTTCCAGCAGCGTGGGCAAGACGTTGTATCATCACTTAGGCTCATAGTGGTGGTTGTCGGTTAGAGAAACTCCCATAGATATATTATATTTTATTATACATAAATTGAGTTGTTATTGTACTCTTCAATACACTGAATTGTTTCTTTTGTTTTAAAAGCTTTCTATATACTGCATCTTTTACTATTGCTTCATCCTTGAGTATCTTGAGTTGATCTGTGATTCATTGTGTTGAGTACCTTATTGTAGAGTTTCACTGAGGTGAGAACATTATTACTAATTGAGTATCGTATCCTTGAGTACTTCTGAATTTAGTATGTTTGAGTAGTTTTGAGTATTCCTTGAGTTGAGTAAGTTTGAAAAAAGGCAAGTATGTTTCCTTTTAACAAGTTAAAGCTTATGTTCTGCTTTAGAATTCCCATTACAGGCTCGTACATTTCACGTACTGAGTCATTTGGCCGGCATCTTTTCATGATACAGATCCAGGTATTCAGGATCATCAACAGGAACTTCGTTGATACCACATGAAGTTCGAGTTAGCTATGGTGAGCCTCCTTGCATCCGGAGGGTTCAACTTTTACTTTCAGTTATATCAGTTGTTAAAAGGTCGTGGGTCTTGTCCCGACATCAACCTTTATCATTTAGAGGCTTCTTGGATAGACAATGAAGTCTCAGAAGTTTGTTCATTTATTTTGTAAAATGTTTTAAATATTTAAGTTGCCTATTTATGGCGAGTTAAATATATTATTTATTCAGAGTTATCTATTCAGTATTGTTTAGATTATTTTAAAGTTGAGTATTGGAGTTAAATTCAATTTTTTCTTTAGCTTTTGCATGCTTGAGTTAGTTTTTCGCTTGTAGTCAGCCAGGATGAGGGTTCGCTTGGTGACCAGCAATGGTTCTCGAGTGTCGGCCACGTCCAGGGTGTAGATTCAGGTCGTGACAAACTTGGTATCAGAGCACAGAGTTCAAGAGTCCTAGGATGTCAATGAAGCCATGTCAGTAGGATATTATTTATGGTTGTGAGGTCCCCACTTCTATAAATGAGGGACTACGGACGTTTAAGAAAAGTTTCCCATTTTTCATACTCTAAATCGTTCAATAGAGCTAAGACATAGATATTTATTCATACTCATGTGTTTCTCAGATTCATTCATTCGACTACCCATCATACTAGAGGTGGTTAAACAGACAAGTCAGTCGTTTATCGATGAGTTGTTCTTAGCGGAAATCTAGAAGAAGCATTGAGACTCTAGATGGGTTTGAGATAAGCCTATCACTAAGTTAACTGTTGAGTTTCAGAAGAAATGCACTCATATTATATTACTCGTGCATATGAGTTAAAGCGAGTAGTACTCTTTTCCCTAAGCCCTACTTCAACTGAGATCCTTATGAGGATGTATGTTTAGAGCTTGGGTAGTTTTTTTTCATCCTAAATATATAGTATGATTGACGAGATCATGAGAAGTAGTAGTGAAAGAGCCCAAAATTAGAGGAAAGTATGTTGAGGTTTAGTAATCCGAGAAAGGGAGATAGTGATGATGCAAGTTATGTTACTATAGTCATGCACCTAGTAAGTTATTAATGAGGATTTTTCCCTTTTGGGTAGACTAAGAAGTGATGAGTTGTGAAGATTCCATCATAGGAGGTAGAGTGTGTTTTAGCTAGAAAGGAGGTTGTGATAAAGTGTCATTGTGTAGGTAATGACCAAGTGTAAGAGTTGAATAGAAGAGCATGAGTATTCATGAGGTGATAGATCTAAGCTAGGCTTATGATTTTGAGGGAGAGCCCATAATATTAAGAGTGTGATAGAACTAATTTGGCATTGTTATATAGTGGAAGAGTGAATAGTACTCAAGTTGTGAAGGGAAATGTGATAGTAAATTGTAAGTATGAATACTAAGAAGTGAGGATTGACTATTTTCCATAAGGTCCTAGTGGACTAGTGTTTCTAATTTGTATCAAGTAGTTGTAAGTTAGTATAGTAAGCGAGCAATCATATTAATATTCAGGCTTAGTAATAAACATTAATCTTGAATTGGAGATGAGTGTCATGATCAAAAGAATGGCAACCTGAGGGTGATGATGTTAGTCTACATATTTGATCTGGAAGACTTGACATAGAGTAGGTGAGGAATTGAGGTGATTAGCTGTAATAAATAAGAGTGGTACAAGTGAGAGACCCTAACCTTTAGATAAGGGTAGTGAAGTATGGCTAAGTAACAAGAGCATTAAGAGGTTAAGAGAAACACCTTAAAAAGAGGTCTTAGTACCTGCTTATGTAGAGTTTGATAGTCGTGAGATAAGGTTTCCTTGAGTGTTAGAGTAAACGACGAGGTAGACCAGTTAGAGATTATGGAATAGGTCCATAGCTTTCAACGGTCAGCTTTAGACCTAAGAGGGAGATGATAAGATGAGATTCAAGTCAAGTGTTTGAGAGTAATACAGTAATGAGTTCCAAAAAGTATGGGAGATATCCATACGGAGGTCTTTTTAGTAATTGAGTGATGTTAGAAAAAGAAGGATGAGGTTTTACTATGAGAAATAGTTAAATGAGAGCCCTTAGTTGGTTCCGAAGGTGTTAGTTAGTAGGACTCCATGGAGTTGTTAGAGTACTAAGCTTGAATGTGGTGTTGTTAACCATTAGTTGGTTCTTGATATGAGCCCAATGTGGTGGTAAAGAGTAATAGTTTTGGGATGAGATTCGCTATAGAGAGGTGTAGAACCCAAGGATTTAGGTTAAGCTTGAATACAGTGAAAGTGTACCATTAGACTCATACCTTGGTAAGAGTAAATCCATTCCATACCTAGTCTAGTCGTCATTCGAGGACGAATGATCTCCAGGGAGATATATTGTAACAGCTCGAAAAAATTTAAACTAAGACTCGAACCATCCTTCATTGGGAGTAGGAATTTCCCGAGGAAATTAAAATTTCTTGAGTGTTAAGGTCACTTGATGTAGCATTTTAAGTTCCAAGAAGGACTACAGAAAGTTCATTCAAGTCCTTCCTAAGTTCCTTTATGTTTTGGTTCAACTTCAAATGACCATAACTCTCCATACAGGATGAGTTATGTGAGCTACAAGATAGCTAATGAAATGTCTTTGAATTATCTTTCCAACTTTACCGAGTTAATTAAGTTTTGAGGTCGGATGAGTGAGATATGCCCTTTTGAAGTTAAGTTATCCAGTTAAACCAAATTACCCAAAAATAGTAAGGGGTATTTTGGTCTTTTCCTTACCAAATCAAATTTAATTCATTTTTAGTAAGGTTTTAAGGGTCTTATCCTATTGGGTTCAGTTTTATAATACTAATATACACCTAGGGTTTTAGTTGAGAGTTCAACAAGAGAAAAAAAGAGATAAGAGGAAAGGATCAGAGCGTTCATCGAGAGTCTTGCATTTTGTTGCAGATTTTTGCCATGGGTTTAATCCCAAAGCGGTATGTAAGATTATATAGTGTTGGATTATTTCACCCACACGCCAATCATGTTATATTAAGCGAATTTCATTCTCGAAATTGAAATATTAGAGTTCTTGATAGGTGTTCTTGAAGTTCATTCTAAATCTTGTTGTGTTGGGGTTTTGATGATTTCTTGAGATGAAATTTAGTGATTTGAGTATTGTTTTGAGTAGACTAGAGTGTAATTATGTTAAGTAATCGAATCCAAGCTATTAGGGAAGAAACCGTTCGACTCTAGGTGAGTTAGGGTGAGAAAACGAGTAAAGCAAGTCGTCGAAGTTTTCTGGGTTGGGGCATGGCGCCCCACGCCAGCCAGAGAACCCCAACCACTTCTCTGATGTTTGGGGGTTGGCGCCCCGCGCCATGGTCGCTTTCCCCCACGCGTTCTTCATCGTTTCGTCCATTTGAGTTCTTTCAAAGGGTACCTTTACCCCCCCCCCCTTTAATTCTAAACACTCTAAACTACTTCTACACACCTAGAAATCATTCATAACATGAATTATAACCTTGAATTAATAATTCAAATTCAAGGTAGAGTTAAGAGTTAAGTTTTGAGAATTCTTTCGAACATTCTAAGAAAGTCCTTTTGTGGAGTCTTCTACAAATTCAAGCAACTTGTTTCTAGACTCAAGTAAGTGATCATGAGGGTGAGGAGAATGTATTCATGAGTCTACACTATCA
>NW_006239431.1:221916-230021 GCF_000226075.1 Solanum tuberosum
AAGTAAGTATGAGAATGAGAAGAGTCGTATACATGAGTTCTATATTTTTTGTGAAGACCCTCGAGTCGAGTCGTTCATGCTCATAAATTATGCATAAACTCGATAATTTTAATATCTTTGAAAGGAGTAGTATCTTCAAGTTCTAGGTCTTAAGTATTGAATTCCTAATCCCCTTTGAGATTATATTTCTAATCATGGGACTATTACATGTTACCCATGAAATCCTTGAGTTGAGTAGTTCATGATCATAATTCGGCATGAACCCTCTGAGTTGAGAATTTTTTAAACGAATGAAATGAGTAGTATAATTGAAGTTCTTGAGTTCCAAGTATTGAGTTCTACATATGGTTTTTGAAAACCTTGCATTGAGTCGTTCACGTCCATAATTCGGCATGAACCATATTTTAAGAAGTCTTTTACAAACGTTTTAACTTTGTTTTAAGACTTAAGCTTTAGGTTGAATAAAGAGTAAGAGTAGAGTTCATTTTCTTTAAAAATGATATATGGGAACTAAGTATTCCCAAGAGTAAATGTTTTCACATTTAAGATGAGAGGAAACTGAGATTTCCAAAAGATTTTGGCGCAGTTTGAGTATCATCTCTTTTAAGATCAAGATAGATTTTTGAGTAATTATCTCAAACCACAGAAAAAGTTATGTTTTTAAACATATGAGCTAGTATATTTTGGGACTAGTATTGAGCACCAATATGGGGGAGAGTTCAGATAACTCAGAGCTGCCATAAACCATGTAGCCATCATGGGTAGAATGTATCATACTTTTTAGATTACTCCTTAGTGCTTTTTAGCATAGACTAGTGGATCCACTTAGTTAAGGCGTCCTATATGACGGCAAAGTATAGGACAGTTCCAGCAGTGTGGGCAAGACGTTGTATCATCACTTAGGCTCATAGTGGTGGTTGTCGGTTAGATAAACTCCCATAGATATATTATATTTTATTATACATAAATTGAGTTGTTATTGTACTCTTCAATACACTGAATTGTTTTCTTTTGTTTTAAAAGCTGTTTATATATTGCATCTTTTACTATTGCTTCATCCTTGAGTATCTTGAGTTGAGTATCTTGAGTTGATCTGTGATTCATTGTGTCGAGTACCTTATTGTAGAGTTTCACTAAGTTAAGAACATTATTACTAATTGAGTATCGTATCCTTGAGTACTTCTGAATTTAGTATGTTTGAGTAGTTTTGAGTATCCTTGATTATTCCTTGAGTTGAGTAAGTTTGAAAAGAGGTAAGTATGTTTCCTTTTATCAAGTTCAAGCTTATATTATGCTTTAGAATTCCCCTTACATGCTCGTACATTCCACGTACTGAGCCATTTTTCCTGCAACTTTTCATAATGCAAATCCAGGTATTCAGGATTATCAATAGGAACTTCGTTGATACCATATGGAGTTCGAGTTAGCTATGGTGAGCCTCCTTACTTCCGGAGTGTTCCACTTTTACTTTCAGTTGTATCAGTTGTTAGTAGGTCGTGGGTCTTGTCCCGACATCCATCTTAGTCATTTAGAGACTTCATAGATAGACAATAGAGTTTCAGAAGTTTGTTCATTTATTTTGTTAAATGTTTTAAAGACTTAAGTTGCCTATTTATGGCGAGCTGAATATATTATTTATTCAGAGTTATCTATTTAGTATTGTTCAGATTATTTTAAAGTTGAGTATTGGAATTGAATTCAGTTTTTTTTTAGCTTTTGCATGCTTGAGTTAGTGTTCCGCTTGTAGTCAGCAAGGATGAGGGTTCGCTTGGGGACCAGCAATGGTTCTTGAGTGCTGGTCACATCCAGGGTGTAGACTCGGGTCGTGACATAACCTGCCATTTTTTAAGATTGAAGCCTCATTTTCTAGTTTTGAGCTTGGAAAATCCTTGGTGGCAATTTCGGAAATGTTTTCATGTGCTAAATCATTCAGGTAAGCTTTCATGACCCTAAAACTTCATTTCCGTATGAATATTTAAGGATTTTAAACTCAAAATATGAGATTTTGATTGGAAAATTGTGAGGTTTTTCAAGAACTCAAGTTCTTAACTTGAATGGTGATTTGGAACGATTTTTGAGTCCTTTTTTAAATGATTTTTCACCAATAAGTTTATAAAGTTGTATTGCTTTTAAGTAGGGGTGTACAAGTCAAACCTTAAAGTCAAACCCAACCGACGAACCAAATCAAACCGGAAAAAAAAACCGATTTGTGGTTTGGTTTGGTTGGTTTGGCGGTTGAAAAAAAAAATGACCACTCTTGCTTTGGTTTGGTATTAAAAGAAAAAAAGTCAAAATGAACTCAAACCAAACCGACATAATCTACTTTGTTAATATATTTTTAGTTAATTTATAGTTTTCAATGTTCATATATTTTATTTCAAATTTGGGCTTGTAAAATTTCTAAATATTTTATTTTGTATTAAGATCCGAAGTTACAATTATATTGTTATAGTTTTTCAAATTTGAAGTTAAAAATTTACTTTGTAAATATTTCGTTTTGTATTTAATTTGACTGTATCCTTTAAATTTATTAATTTAACATAATGAACGTTGGTATTTAAAAAAATATATTTTGTACTCATGTGAATTTTAACGTCTTTATGAAGATTTCTATTCATTTAACATTTCTTAAGTTTAGCTGATCACACAGGTAAGTGAAAAATATATTTGATCTTTTTTCAAACACCGTATAGTTGTAAAAATCAACTAAAACTGAAACTGAAAAAATCGACTTTGCGTGGTTTGATTTGGTTTTTAGATTTAATAAACCGACATAATTGGTTTAGGTTTTGTTTAATGAAAAACCAAACCAAATCGATCTATGTACACCCCTACTTTCAAGTATTGAAATTTCGGATTCAAACTTTCCAGAAAGTCATTGTGAATACTTGCTTGTATATAGATTGTGTGGCTGTAGAAGTGATTTAGAAGGTGAAGACTCGATTATTGGTGTGATTATTGATTTATTTAAGGCAATTGATCTCCTAAACCTTGTATTCTAGTAGAACTCGTGTATTCCCTATATTGTTTGTATGTTGGGTGTAATGGATAAAAAGGGGTCAAAAAATGAAAAGGCAAGGTGATGAACATGATTATGTGAATTGCCTTGTTGTGACCCTTATTGATTGGTTGATGAAATGCTTGATAGCATGAATGTGGACTTGAATTTCATGAATTATTGGTTCTTCCATGCGGTGTGCTATTGTTTGTGTGCATTGATTGTTGAACACTGTGATGAAACATGTGATATTAACGATGTAGAGGTCATTGCCGGCGAGTGCTATTATGTGGAGGTCATTTCCGGCAAGTGTTGTGATGTCGAAGTCATTTTCGGCAAGAGGATTGATCTAAAGCTGATGGGAAATAGTTTAGGCTAGAGATATGGTGCCGATGAGAAATGGTTTCGGCGAGGGATTAATTATTGTGACTTGAGGCATATGTTATGTGTGACTTGATTGTTAACTATGATTGATACATTGGTTGTGTGTAATTGATCTACTTAACATTGAGATTGACTTACCTGATTCGTTTGGTTGTTAAATTGTGACTATTGGTTGTGATTATTGAGCCTGTGAGTTGTGAATTATAGAACTGCTTGGGTGGGGTGCAAATTGTAGTTTGAGGAGGTTGGGTTGCAGTGTAAGGGGTATTCCATTTCTAGCTAAATGTCTTGTTTATTAGATTGTTTGTTAGGTACCGTGATGTTGGTACTCACTCCTTTCTTCTACACTTGTGTAAGTTACGAGTCGGTTTAGTGTGATCGTCCTTCTTCTCTTACTTTAAGAGGCTTGTTAAAGAAATATCGAGAGGTAGTTGCTTGTCATTCCAGCGGGCCCCATTTTCCTTTTCTTTAAGCTTTGTTTTATTTTAGAATCAAAGACTCTAAGACTTGTACTTATTTCTTAATTCTGCACTTTATGTATTTGGTGGCATGTACACGTGACAATCAAATTTTTGGGGGTTTTAATGGAAAGAGTAAATTTTTCGACTTTATCTTGTTCTTCCTTTATTGTTTTCCGCATTTCTTTTGTTACGTTGGGTTGAGACTGACTTGTCTTAGTGGGAATCGACAAGTGTCATCCCGTCCATTTTTGGATCGTGAAATGGTTAGAGTCAATATTGATAGATGGTTAGAGGTATGAAATGTCACGACCATATTATTAACTTCATCAATCATTAACTGGATAACAAAGCAAAACAAAGGTTGAAAACAATTTGCATGAATTCGCACGAAAGTCGTAGCCCTGAAATTGCCTTAATTATTGATCAAAATCCCAAGTTGAATTCCAGTCTTTGTTATTTAATTTTCTTAGGTGTTAATTGAAATTGTTTGGTTAAAATCACTATTCAAACACTTTTTGCACACTTGCACTTAATTATAATTAAAAGTGAAATTAGATATTTACTTGTCAAAAGTCTTTCGAATTTGATATTCTGCTCGCAAAAATAACATTATTACTTGTTTGACCATGTATATTTGCATTTCCAATTTTGACGCAACATTAGGTACCTAATCTAACTATACTTCTTGTATATAGACATCAAAAGAGTACTAGACTCGACCTAGCTCCAGATAGGTGTCTAGCTTACCAACTCCACAACTCAGGTGCAACAAATGCCTAGCAAGGTTGGTTTGTTGCGAGCATCTAAACTTGCATTGTGAATGCAGTTCTCCCGATAAAAAGAAAATGAGTACATAAATTGGTACTCGTGTGAATTAGGGGTGTCAAAAATGAGCCCAAATATAGGTAACCCATCCAACTCATCCAGAATTTTAAGGGTTGAGCTCAAGAAAATTTGAATTGGGGTCAATCTCAACCCACTCAAGTATTAATCTATTTTAAGAAAATCTTCAATTGAGCCCAAATTAATCTCCAATTTCAACCCGTTTTAAGATTCTTTATTTGCATTGATGTAATGTATGTTCTTAAATTGAAGATATGAATTACTATCTATTTTATATCTTCTATTATTATCTGTAACGACCCAAACCATCGTAATAGGCACCCACACTAAAACTCCGGTGGGAGAACCTCTACTACAACCCCAGCCAAGCAACTAATCTAAAAACTAAGGCATTTAAGTATACGAAAATAATGGCTAAAATCCGAAGTTCTCATAAACATCCACAAAATATCTAACAACTAACAATGCAGAAGAAATAACCTAGAACCTGAAAGTCAATATACCAAAAATAATCTAAAGTTCAACAAGGCTAAACAAGAAGGGATGCAACCCCAATCTAATGAACTAATCAACTAACTAGAAAATAAGTCTAACTCCAAAAATGGTAGACATAGATGAAAGAGAACCCATGGCAGCTCGGAAGAATTGGCTCACCCTTGAATTCGAACGATCACTAATCTCCTAAGCGAGGCCTGTCAGTAGCCGCTTGAAGATGCCATGTACTCACCAAAAATAAAGAGCAAGTGCAGTATCAGTACACAACCACAGTGTACTGGTAGGATCACGTGGCCATCCCACTAAGTGCAACATAAGTAAGTCATTAACAACAATATAATCACATGCATATATCGAACATAGCAATATTATCAACATTTACGAACAACTTCACATTTTATATCAAATCATTGGTCCTCTAATGGAACCCAAACCCAAACAGTTAGCATACCAAAATGTGGTACCTGATACAATCATTTTGCCGGAACGTTACAACATATCACATAGTTATGACAGAACATGGCAACCGATCCAAGTTAGTTATGCCGGAACGTGGCAACCGATCCAAGTTAGTTATGTTGAAACGTGGCAACCGATCCATTCAACACACCACAATTACAATCACAAGTATATCTTCAAGATCTTACATTTAAGTCATGATTTCATGGCAATCATAATTCATCCATCTCATTTACAACAAGTGTGATCAACAATGCAAAATTCATATACATATATGTATTATAATGAATCAAGAACAAACATACATCACACAATCATAGAATCACAACCATCACCTACCTCGAAACAAGCTAGAAACCCTAAGAAAAATTATCCTTCCCTTTCCAGATTCATTCCGCTTGTTCTAGGTCTACAAACAATCAATATAATACGGGAATCAATACACAATCACTAATTACCCGAATTACTAACAATTCTAACAACCCTAGATAATACCCATGATCTCAAGTATCCAAATTAGGATTGTTTCCACCATAGAATCTAAATCAAAACCCTCCCCCATCATTAATTACACATTCTATTACGTTCTACAGATCGAAAAATGGATTCGAGGAGTGAAAAGCTTACCTTTAGCCTCAAGAATGGTGAAAAACTGTTAGGAGTCGCCTGAGGTTCGTTCCTTAGCTCTAAAAATCAAAAAGTGCCAAATAAGATGGTTTAGGGATTTATTTACAATTTTAAGTCGCATCGAACCCTCCACAACGGCCCTCATCCCGTTGTAGCTCCCCCGCCAGAGCGGCAAAAACCCCCACCAAAGCTGTTTGCACGAACCAGTGAGCTATTTAAAGAATTCCAAAACCCCCCATTTAACAACACACCTCTAACCAACAACGCTCAGAAAATACCCTTTACGCTACGATCGATTTTGGGAGTTCTACTCACTCGAATTCAATTTTGTAAAGTCGTACGGATTCATTAACGAGTTATCTATCTCCTCATGTAATAAAATCATAATTAACTCACCCTATTTTTACCTGATTTCCCTACACCTTAATGACTTCAATTTCGTCCAAATCTGGACTAGGTTGGTAAATTTCAAGATACTACAAAAAAGTTTTTCGACCCCAATTTTCCCCCATTGGCTTTTCTATAATGACGGGAGCAAGTCGTTACAATAGATACCAATTTACCCATCACTCGTCCCCGAGTGACAAAACTTGGGGAAATAGGCTAAGGAAGGAATGAAGTAGTACCTGAATCGACGAACAATTGGGGATACTTGTCTCGCATGTCCCTCTCGATCTCCCAAGTAGCTTCCTCAACCGGACGATGCTTCCATTGAACCTTCACGAACTTAATCTCCTTGGTCCTCAACTTGCAAACATCACGATCAATAATTGTAATCGGTTCCTCCTCATATTGGAGGTCTTTGTCTAACACAATTGAGTCCCACTTAATGATATAATCCCTATCACCATGATACTTCTTCAACATGGACACATGAAATATCGGATGAACACCCGATAGATTAGGAGGTAAATCCAATTTAAATGCTACCGGTCTTACATATTCCAGAACTTCAAAGGGACCAATGTATTGCGGACTTAGTTTACCCTTCTTGCCGAATCTCATCACCCCTTTCATGGGTGATACCTTAAGAAGAACATTCTCACCGATTCGAAACGCCATGTCTCTTACCTTATGATCTGCATACTTCTTCTATCTACTCTAGGCTGCTAAAAGTTTAGCTTGAATACTCCTCACCTTATCTTGAGAATCTTTCACTAAATCAAACCCCAAAGGTTTCACATCGCCAGCCTCAAACCATCTTATGGGTGATCTACATCCCCTCCCATTCTGAAATCGGCATTCTTTGAAGTAAACCTGCAGGCCTTTGATGTTCATACTTCACTTGTTGACAATTTTGATACTTCGCCACAAACTCCGCTATGCCTTTCTTCATGTGCTGCCACCAATAAATTCGCTTCAAATCTCGATACATCTTGGTCACACCCGGATGAATAGAATAGCGTGAACCATGAAACTCTACCAACAACTTTTGAATCAAATCATCAACTCGAGGAACACAAATCATTCCTTTGAAACTAAGTACACCTTCTGCATCAAGAGTGGCCTCTTGAGCCTTACCGATCGTAGTCTTTTTCTAAAGCTCCTCCAAATTCTCATCCTCAAATTGTTTGGCCTTGATCTCATCAATGAATGTGGCCCTTACTTCAATACTAGCTAACACCCCACCTCTTTCTGAGATGCC
The DNA here is from genome assembly GCF_000226075.1 of Solanum tuberosum. Lineage (NCBI taxonomy): Eukaryota > Viridiplantae > Streptophyta > Magnoliopsida > Solanales > Solanaceae > Solanum > Solanum tuberosum. The sequence goes on from NW_006239431.1 coordinate 229,829, forward strand.
CAATTGCATGAACTTAGACTCCAAGGTCTGAATTTCTTTAGCCAAAGGTCGCTTGGTTACACTTAAGCAAGCTAAACTACCCATACTCACCGATTTTCAACTCATAGGCGTCTAGCACCACATTAGCCTTGCCCGGATGGTATTGAATGGTCACATCATAATCCTTAAGTAACTCCATCCACCTTCGCTGTCT
>NW_006239431.1:230389-233616 GCF_000226075.1 Solanum tuberosum
TACCATTACCCCTTCTTTCGAAACTACATGTCCCAAAAATGTAACTGAAGTCAACCAAAATTCACACTTAGAAAATTTAGCATACAACCTTTGTTTCCCAAGAACACCCAAAATAATACGAAGATGGTCGGCAAGCTGAACACCCCATTCATCAAACTCATGAAAGTTGCAGGCGCATTGGTCAAGCCAAAAGACATAACCAAAAATTCATAGTGCCCATAGCGAGTTCTAAACGTCGTCTTAGGCACATCTTTCGGCCTAATTTTCAATTGATGGTAACCGGATCTTAGATCAATCTTAGAGAAAACTGATGCACCTTGCAATTGGTCAAAAAGATCATCTATTTGAGGCAAAGGATACTTGTTTCGAATAGTCACTCTATTTAATTGTCGGTAATCTATACACATTCTCATTAAACCATCCTTTTTCTTTACGAACAAAATTGGAGCACCCCATGGGGAAGCACTAGGAAGAATAAATCCCTTATCAAGAAGCTCTTGGATTTGAGCCTTAAGCTCTCTTAATTCTGTCAGAGCCATGTGATATGGAGGGATAGAAATAGGACGAGTACCAGGTTTTAAATGAATATAAAAATTTATATCTCTATCCGGAGGCATACCAGGCAAATCATTAGGAAACACTTCACCAAAATTCAGACACCACAGGAATAGACTCAATGGATGGAGGCCTAATCTCAACATCCCTAATATGAGCCAAATAAGCCAAATAACCCTGCTTCACTAAATTACTAGCCCGAATGGAGGATATAATCTTATCTTGCTTAGGCTTGTACGCCCCTTCCCACTCTAATATTTTCCTTCCCGAAATTTCTAGAGTTACAAACTTAGTATTACAATAAGCATAGCATAATAGGGGGACAACCAAGTCATGCCTAAGATTATGTCGAAGTCAATCCTATCCAAAATCACCAAATCAACCCAAGTTTGAAACCCCATAAACAAAATAGGGCAAGCACGATAGACATGGGTAACTATGACTAACTCTCCAACCGAGGTAGAAACACGAATAGGGGCATCAAGAATATCACAAATCATATCAAAATCTGAGGGAAATCTCACGGATACATATGAATAAGTAGAACCCGGATAAAACAACACATTACCATCCGGTCACAGACAAGAATAGTACAGGTGATCACCGCGTCAGATGCCTCCGCCTTATTTTTTCCCGAAAAAGCATAACATTAAGTCCTTTCATCATGACGAGCCACTTCCCTGCCTAGTTGCGCATTACCCCTACCTCCGTTACCATTTCCTCTACCTCCACAGCCTCGTTGATTACCTCATCTCCCACCTTGTGGACGCCCTCGACCATTGTTACCATTCCCCGTAGGTACCACTGCTCTAGATGACTACTGCGCGGAGTCAAACACACGCGGATTGGGATAATCTCTCCTCATATACCCAAGTTCTCCACAATTGTAGCAAGTGCGATCAAAAGATGGTCTGCCGCCCGTCGAAGGCGCGACTCCCTGGCTATCCTACAAATTATGAGATGGAATTCCCGAGTAATTACCTGTAGAGGTGGGCATAGCGGACTGAATTGGCTTGGCTGCAAGTGTTGACCTCCCTGAACCTCTAGAATAAGAACTTTGGAGGTTGCCTAAATTCTTGTCCCTTTTTGCCAACACCTTAGCTTGACCGTCTCGCCTCACCTCCTCCACTTTCTTAACATAGTCTGTCACCTCATTAAAGCTCCTCTCTGCAGAAGTCATATGAACAGATAATACTTGCAACTCAGAATTTAGTCCCCTAATAAATAATTGGATTCTCTCTTCCTTAATAGTCACCAACTGCGTAGCATATCTAGATAAAGCATGAAACTTGGCCTCATAAGCAGCCACAGACATACCCCCTTTCTCTAACGCCATAAAGTCATCTTTCTTGCGATCTCTCAAGGTTCTAGGCACATATTTCTCTAAGTTTAGAGCATGAAACTGGGTCCAAGTGAGTGGAGGTAAAACTGAAGATTTGCACTCCATATTAGCTCTCCACCATTGCTTGGCCTCACCTTGAAGTTGGAAGGACACAAACTCAACCCTATGTTGATGAACAATACTTAATTTATGAAGCCTCTCATAGCAATCCGGAATGAACTCATACACATCCTCACTCTCAGAACCAAGAAATACCGGAGGCATTAGCTTCAAAACCTTAGTCAACATTTCATGCTCATTACCAATCATAATAGAACCCAACAAAGGACGGAAGAAAGCATCAGTACCTACATTTCTGCCTACCTTGGGAGCAGTGCTAGCAACAGGAGAATTAGTAGGAGCTTGAGTTGCTTGAGCAGAAGGAAGCACTCCAGGACCAACCAACCCTTTCAAGAATGACATGATTTGTCGAGCTAACACCGAGTCTATAGGGGGGACATCGGTACTCTCATCATGTACCTCTTCCTCTTGTCCCATATCCTCAACATTCTCAACATAAACATCCTCATCTATCTCTTCATGTTGTACGGGAGGGGCCTCATTTTGGGGAGCAATCCCAACCGGTACCTCATCTCTAGCAGGCGCTACTCTTCCACGGCCTCTACCCCTCTACCCCTAGCTCTTACTTTACCCCTGCCTCGACCGCGACCTCTCACTGAAGATTCCTCAGCTGCAGCATTGACGGGAGCTATGGGCCTGACGCCATAGTATTAACCATCTACGGACAGAAGAGTGAAGGAGGTTAGATACCATTTGAATTAACAGATACCAATTGGAATCAATGTAACGACTCAGAAAATGATAGAGTGAAACTAGAGCCTTACATGTGAGTTTGGAGTCGAGAACTTAATGAAATGATTATATTTGAATTTGACCCAAAAAGTTCTTAAAATTGTGCTTCGGAAGTTACCGGAAACTTGTTTAGCTGTATATAAAAAGATTCGTTTCGTTTTTCGAAAATCCGACTTCATATTCTTGTTTAGGGGGTCAAATTGAGTGGGAAATGGGTCTAACCCAAATTTTAGAGCAACCGTATCAAAATCCGAAATTTCCAAGTGAAGCCTTTTTCGAGGGTCTACTTTGGAGGGTCATATCTCCTAGCACACAAATTATTGGGGTGGCCAATAATATATCCATGGAAAGCCCTTTGAGTTAGCTACCTAACGCACTTCATTTCACCTCATTCGGAGTTCGGACGAAGAAGTTATGCCCATTTTCGTAAAATCTATCCGGCAGGAAATGCAAATTTCCAGTAGCCGGATTACTGTTC
>NW_006239431.1:235956-242390 GCF_000226075.1 Solanum tuberosum
TTTTGATTGTAAAGGGCCGTGTCCCTACTTATGTTTTTGTTTGTGTCTAAGATGGCCATGTGAGACTTAGACTTCCGCTGTGTGTTTTTAAAGTTGTTTTGAGAAGTTTAAATGTGTGGATGTAAATAAATATGTTTTTTTATTCCGCACTATTTTCATTATTGAATGCAATGAATGACTATGTGGCTTGTATAAGACCCCTTCGGGGTCGAGTACGCCGTGTTACGACTTGGGGGTGCTCCCGGGTCGTGACAATCAAGTTATAGCACGAAAAGAGACAAGAGAAAATAAAGAGATTTCCTAAAGTCCTATAGCCTCTCGAAGTAAAGTAAAGGCGTCCCCGTACCGTTCTGTGAGACTCTACTAGACTCATTTTGATACATCGAAATCAATGAACCTAGGCTCTGATACCAACTTTGTCACGATCCAGACCATCCTGATTGGCACTCACACTAACACTCCGGTGGGAGAACCTCTACTACAACCCTAGCCAAGCAACTAATCTAAAAACTAAGGCATTTAAGTATACGAAAAATGAAAATAATGGCTAAAAACTAAAGTTCTCATAAACTTCAACAAAAGATCTAACAACTAACAATGCGGAAGAAATAACCTAGAACCTGAAAGTCAATGTACCAAAACATCTAAAGTTCAACAAGTCTAAACGAGAAGGGATACAACCCCAATCTAATGAACTAATCAACTAACTAGAACATAAGTCTAAGTCTGAAAATGGTGGACATATACGAAAGAGAACCCATGGCAGCCCGAAAGAATTGGCTCACCCTTGAATTTGAACGATCACTGATCTCCTAAGCGAGGTTTGTCAGTAGCCGCTTGAAGATGCCCTGTACTCAACAAAAATAAGAGCAAGTACAGTATCAGTACACAACCATAGTTACTGTAGGATCACGCGGCTATCCCACTAAGTGCAACATAAGTAAGTCATTACAACAATATAATCACATGCAGATATCGAACATAGTAATATTATCAACATTTACGAACAACGAACAACTTCACATTTTATATCAAACCATTCGTCCTCTCATGGAACCCAAACCCAAATAGTTAGCATACCGGAACATGGTACCCGATTCAATCATTATGCCGGAACGTGGCAACCGATCCCATAGTTATGCCGGAACGTGGCAACCGATCCAATTTAGTTATACCGGGAACGTGGCAACCGATCCAAGTTAGTTATGCCGAAACGTGGCAACCGATCCATCCGACACACCACAATTACAATCACAAGTATATCTTCAAGATCATACATTTAAGTCACGATTTCATGGCAATCATAATTCATCCATCTCATTTACAATAAGTGTGATCAACAATGCAACATTTCATATAAATACATGTATCATAATGAAGCAAGAACAAACATACATCACACAATCATAGAATCACAACCATTACCTACCTCGAAACAAGCTTGAAACCCTAAGAAACTTGATCCTTCTCTTTCCGGATTCGTTCTGCTTGTTCTTGGTCTACAAATAATCAATATAATACGGAAATCAATACACAATCACTAATCACCCGAATTACTAACAATTCTAACAACCCTTGATCATACCCATGATCCCAAGTATCCAAATTAGGGTTGTTTCCACCATAGAATCTATATAAAAACCCTCCCCCATCATTAATTATCCATTCTATTACGTTCTACGGATTCGGGAAGTGAAAAGCTTATATTTAGCCTCAAGAATGGTGAAAAACTGTTAGGAGTCGCCTGGGGTTCATTCCTTAGCTCTAAAAATCGAAAAGTGTCAAATAAGGTTGTTTAGGGGTTTATTTACTACTTTAAGTCGCGTTGAACCTGTTAAGGCGGCTTGCATGAACCAGTGAGCTATTTAAAGAATTCCAAGACCCCCATTTCACAATACATTTCTAACCAACGACGCTCAGAAATACTTTTTACGCTACGATCGATTTCGAGAGTTCTACTCACTCGAATTCAATTTCGTAAAGTCGTACGGATTCCTTAACGAGTTATCTATCCCCTCATGTAATAAAAATCATAATTAACTCACCCGATTGTTACCATATTTCTCTACACCTTAATGACTCTGATTTCGTCCAAATCTGGACTAGGTTGAGAAATTTTAAGATACTGCGATAAAGTTTTTCGGCCCCAAATTTTCCCCCGTTGGCTTTTCTATAACGACGGGAATAGGTCGTTACATTATCTATCCATTTGTATCTTTATTTTAAAAAAATCTTGAGTTGAAATTCAAATTGTGGTTATAAAAATTAAATAACAATATGTTAAAATTATGAGACTAAGCGGGTCGAATTGGGAGGGTCATGACCCAACCCCATTTTTTGCCATTTGAGCCCAAAGTTTCCATTTGAGCCCAAAGTAAACATAGACGGGTCATAATCCAACCCAATTTCTATTTCAGCCCATTTTAATATCTCTAATTTCAACCTCACACCCAGTCATTTGACACCCTCACGTGAATAGAAAGAAAAAATAACACTTTTCCATTAATATTGAATATGTTTGCCACATTAGATATCATCAATAGCCACTTACGGGCACTGGATAATAGCACATGCTTACAAACAAGTGACTATAATACTAAGTGTTAGAAAATTGAATAGTAGAATCATTTTCAATCACTCAAATTCTTCCTGGAAGACAAGTAAGGCAACCATTGTTCTTTGTTCCATTTAACCTGACTTGTATAATTAATCAATCTCTTTGAAAACAAGGAAAAAATATATTTTTCTACTTACTTAACTTACATAAAATACTGCAATACCTATGTATTCATAGGAATAGCATATGAACGTATACTAATACATGCATCTAACTTTATCCTAGGAATTGTTTTTATCTTCCTTAGTTCATGAATAAAACAATGCATGTATCATAGTTAATTTTCGGCATAATACATAAACATGACATTTAACTTGGCTTCAGCGGACAACTATGCCCTCCAACTTTGAGTATGCACAAGTAGGCACTTAAACTTGTATAAAATTAAATAAGTAAGCACACGTGTCCTACATGACATAATACATGTAGGATGCCATGTAGGACACAAAATTTCCATGTAGGGTGGCATGTAGGATGGATGTGTCTATTTGTTCAATTTTATACAAGTTTAAGTGTCTACTTGTGCACATCCAAAGTTAAAGGTCCGGTTGACGCCAAGTTAAGGATTATGTATTATGCTTTAATTTTCTATACACAAACTAAGACAATTCATGTAACTGAAGAAAACACTAATTCTTTTTCCATCCAAGATTCATTTTTCAACAAATAGCACCTCAAAAAATTGCATTAGACAAAAAAAATATAAAATATAAGAAACTGCAAATTTATACCTCCAAATAGGAATTTCCGTTAATATGTCTAGTTTTTCAGTGTTTAATAAATCTAACTGCAAGAGTTTGTCAAATATTTGATGAAGACAAAAAGTTCTCACTTTTCACAAACTTAATAGACTAAAACCTCTAAAGAGTATACATAATTAAATGAGTATTCTAAACCTACCCTAAACATAAGAGATCATTTTAATCACACCACTAGGGGTGTACATAGGTCGGTTTGGTTTGGTTTTTCATTAAAAAAAACTAAACCAATTATGTCGGTTTATTAAATCTAAAAATCAAATCAAACCACATAAAGTTGAATTTTTCGGTTTCAGCTTTAGTCGGTTCTTTTGGTTTTTTTTATTTTTAGGTTTTTTCGAATTTTCGTTTTTTGCAATTTTTTACAACTATACAGTATTTGAAAAAGAGATCAAATATATTCTCACTGAGTGGTAAGCTAAACTTAAAAAATGTTAAATGAATAGAAATTTTTGAAAAGACGGTAAAATTCACATGAGTACTAATTTTATTTTTTAAAATATCAACGTTCATTATGTTAGATTAATAAGACTAAAAGCTACAGGCAAACTGAATACAAAACAAAATATTACAAAGTAAATTGTTAACTTTGAATTTGAAAAACTATAACAATATAATTGTAACTTTGGATCTTAATACAAAATAAAATATTTACAAATTTTACAAGCCCAAATTTGAAATAAAATATATAAACATTGAAAACTATAAACTAACTAAAAAATATATTAACAAAGTAGATTATAAATAATATTTTTTATCTATATATAAAATAAAATTATATATATATACATAATATTTACAAAATTTTACAATCCCAAATTTGAAATAACATATATAAACATTGAAAAACTATAAACTAACTAAAAATATATTAACAAAGTAGATTATAAATTATATTTTTTATCTATAATAAAATAAAATTATATATATATGTCGGTTTGGTTTGGGGTTCAGTTTGACTTTTTTTCTTTTAATACCAAACCAAATCAAGAGTGGTCGGTTTTTTTTTTCAACCACCAAACCAAACTACAAATCGGTTTTTTTTTCCAGTTTGATTTGATTCATCGCTTCGGTTTGATTTTCCGGTTTGGCTTGTACACCCTACACACCACCAAAAGAATTAGAATTAACAATGAATTTTATCGCTAAATTACGTATAACTAATAAAATTTTCAATAAGTTGTCAATTACTAAATATGATTAGGGATAAATTTTATTGTTTAGCCTTATAATTTATCCGCCGTTGAATCATATTAAAAATAGTGTCATTTTATCCCATATAGAAACAACAAGATTACATGGATACCTACCCAATCTAATTGTCAAGTATATATAATATAATATACTTGTTTTATCCCATAGAAATAACAAATGTATGTGATTGTATTTGTGATAAGGTATAAGTATCCTGAACTATGATCAAAATTTTAGCGAAAATATTTAACTTAACTAAGATTTTATTATCCCTGTAAATTATTTTAAAATGGAATAGATACACTCTAAAAACTAATGTGGCATAGAGAGTGTGCACACTCTCTTGAAGACAAGTGATGAGTAAACAAATTGGATACATGTTTTTTTTAATTAGTAACTTTAATTAGTTAGTTTATATAATTATTAATATTAAAAATCATATATATATATATATATATATATATATTCATTTCTTTTTTTGTTAAATATTTATTTTAATTTCTTCCTCACATTAAAGTTTTTATTTATTTTCTTTCATTAATTTCTTATCTTTTCACTTTTAATTATTTTACAAAATTATGTGTATTTTTTTAAAAAAAAAAAATAATTAAAAAGTGTCCTTTAATTTGTACGTTTTGATTTTATTTTTATTTTATTTGATTTTCTTCACTTATTTTGATATCTGTTCGAAATTAACTTATTTTAAATACAAGACATTTGAAATCAAATCAAAAGGAAAGACAAAGAAAATAAAAATAGTAAATAAAATAATAGAAAAATAAAAGAGAGAAAACAATGAATGAATGTAAAAAAAATATATAAGGCAAAAAAATATGTGTATTAACTTAATTTAAATACACCTTAAAGAAAAATAAGAACATTTAAAAGAAAAAAAAAAAAAAAACTGCTAACTTGGGTGGTTGATGGTGTCACGTCAGCACAAGAGGTGCACAAAAATACAAAAAAAATGAGTTTGGGGGCAATAGAATCCTAGTTAACTTAAGGTGTGTCACTAGAATTTCTATCATACTTCAGGGTATTTATGCCTTATCTCATTTTATTTACTACTCTCTTTGTCTCAATTTATGTGATACATTTCGTTTTTCAAGAGTTAAACAATTTAAGTTTGACTAAGAATTTGCTCACGGAATCTTCGATTTTTTTAAAATGAAATTTATATATTTGTTAATTACGTAAAAATTATTGTAAGTCACAATAATTAATCATTCCAAATATTTTTAAAATATATGAAAAATTTACGATAAAAATAAATTTGTTTGAATCTCGAAATCTGAAATATGTCATATAAGTGAGAGTAATACGTTAACTTTTTCTAAAAATCTTACGGTATATGCTTAGCTTAAAATCAATGCAATTAAGAGTTGAGTAAAAAAATTTAAGCCTAAAATCAATGGATAGTATTGCAAAATGATCTAAAGAAAAGTATAGAAGAATTGAGAAGCAAGGCAAAAATAAATTACTATACATTAAAAAAAAAATTGAGAATTTTACATCTTGCCTGGATAAAGAACAAATTGGTAGGAATTTGAGTCTATGCATATCTAATGTATGGATTAGTTATACATCCTTCATGGTATTATAGGATGTATTACTAATATCTTTCATTTGGAGGTATTAGTAATACATAGGATATAATAGCATGAGATAAGTCTATGTAAAGACAAAAATATCCCTCAAATCATTTTAATTATTTTATTTATTTTCTTGATTTTATGTTTTATATTTGTACTAGTAATTTATTTAAATAAATTAGCTTAAAAATTATTTAGAAGAGAGTTGTTTGTTACTAAATAAATCAAATACAAATTTGAAATGTGAGTTGTTTATTTGTATATGACGTTTGT